>NW_022475106.1:0-114329 GCF_009193445.1 Aspergillus pseudotamarii | reverse complement strand
CCGTTTAGCTTTCTCGGTGGTTTGCAAGCGCTGACCACGGATCCAGAGCCACTTCACCGAGCTCAAGTACGGCGGTGACGAGAAAACTCTCCGCTGGTTGGCTGACGGCAAGTCGCAGTGGTCGACTGACCTCGTGGCTGGCACATGGTACAACTTCGCCTACGAGATTGACTTCTCGGCAAAGACGGTTGGTCTTTGGACCTCGACTGGAGCGGAGGCTCTGACGAAGGTTGTGGAGCCTGTTAGTGCAGCCACACAGACCGATTCCAAGGATTGGCACGTTGGTGAACTACGACTGGACAACGGACAGAAGGGAGGGAAGGAGGATTGGTTCTGGTCCGGTGTTTACATCGAGAAGGGCGAGATCACCACGGCCATTGCTGGGCCCGCTGCTTAGACACTTCGGATTCTAGTTCTTCATTCTACAGGATATTAGAAGAAGTGGATTGTATATTGATTGACAGGTCATAGCATTCACAATCAATTATGTTGCATTATTTCATCACATAAAGTATTTGCGTCAAATCATTTCAGGAATCAACCCCCCGTCGTGGAAAATCATTTACCGCACGCAGTAACCACCATCAATACGGAGATCACTGCCAGTCATGTAGGAACTGGCATCACTGCACAGGTACACATAAGCCCCCTTCAACTCCTTCGCATCACCATTGCGACCCATAGGAATCATACTCAACCAGAGATCCTGGATCTTCTGGTCCACGAAATCCGACAATCCCGTATCGATATAACCGGGCGAGATACTGTTCACACGAGCAAAGTCTCTCCACTCATTCGCCAGCGAACGCGCCATGTGGATACACCCAGCCTTAGCAACATTGTACGAGGTCTGCTCCTGGGGGAAGTTGGCAATGTGGCCCGACATACTGGCCGTGATGACCAGGCTGCCCTTGCCCCGCTTCTTAAAGTGCGGCCCCACGGCCTTAGCGCAGTGGTATGTTCCGTTCAGATCCGTCTGCACGACCTCCATCCACGCCTCGACGGTGGACTCCAAGACGCCGCCGTCAGCGGTCCGGCCGGCGTTGGCGATGAAGGCGTCAATCTGTCCAAAGTCCTTGATCACGTCGTCCACCAGCTTCTGGACACTCTCCATGTTGCCGATGTCGCATTTGTAGGCCTTGGCTTCTACGCCGTAGGCCTTCTTGAGTTCCTCTGCGTTCTTTTCGCCGCCTTGGGGACGGGAGGAGTAGGTGAGGGCGATGTTGGCGCCCATTTCGGCGCAGCCGCGGGCAGCTTCGATGCCCATGCCACGGGGTCCGGAGGCACCCGTTACGACTACGACCTTGCCTTTGAGGCTGAGGAGGTCGGTCAGGGAGTTGGCGGAGGGGACGGGGATAGGCATGTTGGATTTGTATGTACAGAGGAGTTTATTTCGTTATTATCAAGAGACCAATTGAGGTATGGAGGATTTGAATTGATTGATGGTTTAAAATGTTGAGGTAGTATGGGAGCTATAAGTATCTCATGCGGGATGGCAGTGATGTCATGGGAACATGTTCTAGATTGATGATATCACGACTTATCTCCTGCCCCTTCCGACCGGTTCGCGAACTATTATTGGAGCAATGGAATTATCGCGGGGGTTTTACATTGTAATTATGTTTTTGTGGCGCATTAGAAAGCATTACGAGAAAGTTATGATAGCGCCTTTTCCCACAGTAAATCAGATACCAAGAGTTACATGCGCAGAGATTATGATAGCATTAGTAGAGCATTATGAGAGCTCGTATCGCGCGGGCGTGTGACGGGAATGAAACCCTACAAGGAATCTCAGAACCAACCGGATAATGTTGCTTCAATGACGACACAAAGTGGGTTCCCAAGGGTCCACTTTCTAACAAGGCATGTTCGTCCTAGATGGCAGTGATGTATCTACAAAGTAACACTAGTTTCATATTCATCTCTCTCTTTGATGATCAATTGGGGACCTTTGGAGACCCATATTCTCGCGCTAATGTCGTCCGATCCCGTTGAAGCCCCCTCATTGCGTCGGGCGAGTACATCGCATGACAATAATTTCGACGATTCGTTTCTGGGCCGGTTAGTTGAGACGAAGTAAAGGCTAGTTGCCTTAGTGTATTGATCCGTGACATGATGTAGGGTGCGGTCGTTCTTCAATCGCGATCGCCATGTCGGCGTCGTAAGCCATAATGATATCCGTGACCAAGAGATTGAGCTGCACACGTGGAACGGGAAAGATGATCCAGATAACCCGTATGTCCGATCGGGAAACTAGAGAATATCGCTGAGAGACAATGATCTAGGTTCAACTGGAGCAAATCCTACAAATGGACCTTGACCATCACCGTCTGCATTATGTATGTTGGGCACTACTCCGCCCTGGCCACTTCAACCCTATACGGACTCCCGCATATGCTAAGACAGAACTTTATAGATCAATTCTCACGGGTATTCCCGCTGGATCCTATGGCGCCGGCAACAATTACATGGCCGAGCGCTTCCATGTGCAGAATGAGCCATTCCCGAACCTGGCCTGGGCCACAACCTCATGGAACATGGGCGCCGCCTTCTGGCCATTGATCTTCGTTCCCTTGACCGAATCGTCCGGCCGCATGCCAGGATACTTCGTAGCCTATACCATCCTCGTCATTTCGTTATTTCCATCCGCATTCGCCCAGAACTTCGCGACCCTCGTCGTGACCCGCTTCTTCGGTGGAGGTGCCTCGTCCGTAGCTATCAATATCGTAGGCGGCAGCATCAGCGATGTCTGGTACGGCGACAAAGTCCGAAGTGTACCTATGTCGCTATTCGGCCTGACGAGCGTCATTGGTATCGCACTGGGACCATTCGTGGGGTCCGCAATTCAAGCCATCCATAAAAATGACCCATGGCGATGGTGAACACCCACATCACCACCAAACATAGCCCCCAAAACTAACCACCAAAACCAGGATCTTCTACATCCAAATAATCTACAACGCCGGCCTAATCCCAGTCTTCTGGTTCCTCCTATACGAAACTCGAGCAGATGTAATCCTAGCCCGACGCGCAAAGAAACTCCGCCGCGAAACAGGCCGCCCCATCTACGCCGAAGCAGAACTCGACCACACCAGCATCTGGAAACTGCTCCAAGTGTCCTTCGAACGGCCCACGCGCATGCTCCTCACGGAACCCGTAGTGGCTTTCTTCACGCTCTGGATCAGTTTCGCCTGGGGCATCCTCTTCCTCTTCTTCAGCAGTGTCGTGCAAACCTTCTCGACCAACTACGGCATGAACACCCTCCAAACCGGCCTCATCCAACTCGCCATCTCCGTCGGCGCCCTCATCGGCACGCTAGTCAACCCCCTCCAAGACATGATCTACCTGCGCTCTGCATCCCGGAACAAAGAGAACCCCGGCGTCCCCATCCCCGAAGCAAGACTCTACACGTCCATCCCGGGGAGTCTGTTATTCGCGGGCGGATTATTCTGGTACGGCTGGAGTAGTTTCCCGCATGTACATTGGATCGTCCCGACGTGTGGGATTGCGGCGACTGGATTGGGGATTTATTCGATCTATATGGCGGTTGTGAATTATCTGACGGATGCGTATGAGAAGTATGCTGCGTCGGCGTTGAGTGCGGCCAGTCTGGGGCGGAATTCGTTCGGGGCGTTTTTGCCGTTGGCTAGTTATCAGCTTTTTGAGAATTTGGGGTATGGATGGGCGGGGAGTTTGTTGGGGTTTATTGGGGTGGCGTTGAGTGTGGTTCCGGTGGTGTTGGTGTTGAAGGGACCTGAGATTCGGAGGCGGAGTCCGTTTATGAGGGAGTCGACTTTTGCTGGGGCGGACGAGAAGGCGGATTTGGAGAAGAATGAGAGTGTGGGGGGCCGGGGATTTGTGGATGGACCGGTTGATGTTGGGAATACTACTGCTGCTCGTGGTAGATAGATCGCGGTGGATGGTGGATGGTTCTGTTGAAGGAAGGAGTTTTTGTATGGTTGGGTTGGTGTTGGGTCTGTTTCTCTGTTTGCGTTGGATATGGTATGTGATACATGTAAAATACCATAGATGGCGGGGTGGAAAAGTGTATATTTTGTACGATATATATCATTGTGATTCGTGTGGATAGAGGACGTTCAGAATATATTCAGTCTCTAGATGTAATCATGATCTAAAATTCCATTATCATGGACGCATGTACGCGTTATATAACTCAATCGTTACTTATATACCCCTCTCCAGGAGGCCTTCAGCTTCCTCGGTTTGTTCGCTCATCTCCGTCTCGTGGCCCTTCTCCAGACGCTGCGCCATGGCCACTCCCTCTCTTCGGCCCTTTTCGGCATTGACCATCCAGACGAGCGGGATTGGCATCAAGATCAAGGGCGCAATGAAGAAGAATCCCGAGCGTACCTGTCCGGTCGCGTCGATGAGCATTCCGACGATAGCTGGTCCGATGACCGAACTGCCCTTGTCCGTGGCCGCGTACAGCGCGTAGAACGCAGCTTCACTACCAGGAGGAATGAGCAATCCGAAGAAGGACCTGCAGTACGAGGACAGGCCACCCGATACCACCCCGTGGACAATAGCGAGCGGGAAAATCTCCCACGGCTGCTGCAGACCAATGACACCCCACTTCTTGAAGAGAGGAATATATGCCAGCATGCCATACAGAGGGATCAGCTCAAATAGAGCAATGCAGAGCATAATGGTATGGTTCGACTTCAGCCCGAACCGTCGCGAGACCACCGGCCACAAGAAGGCACCAGCCATGCCAGACAGGGTTGCGGTGATGGACAACAAGCCGACGAGTGTCGTGCTCATTTTGAGCTCCGTGCGCGCGAAAAGGATCGCCGTTCCGGATACCGTGGCCATAGCGTCGGATAGGAGAAACCACGCGGCGAGGAACACCAACACCTCCCGCAGCTGCACCGCAATCTTCACCGTCTTCCACAACGATTTCCAGGCAAATCCGACGAGTCGCAACCACACACGCCATCGTTTCACCGACCCCCCGCTATTCGAGGTAGTCAGTGGGGGCCCTGGCCGAGCGCGCAGCCACTTTCGAGTGACCATCGTAAAGGAGAACCACCAGATCCCGACCAACAGCAGCACCAATCGCAGCGGAAGCGTCCCGGAAACCTTGGCAATCGACGTCTTGGAAAGTGTAAACAGGAGCGAAATACTCAGGATTTGCACGAGAACGGCAGCACAGTACCCGAGCCCGACCCCTTTGGAGGAAATGCGAGTGGACAGCTGTAGCTCCGGTGAAGTGGGGCCTGATGATGTGCCGGAGCCGGCTTCTGCTGCTGGGTGAGGCCCTGATTCTGCATCGCTCGCCGAGAAAGAGTCTCGGGGGTGAATGTATTCTCCATCGGGACTCATGGGGTGCAACTCCTCAGCAGACTTGGGAGCTTTTTCGAGGGACGGATCATTTGCGACCAGGACGGGCAAGAACGAATTGAGTACCACAAAAGACGATCCTAAACAGGTAACTCCAATGACCACCAAGAGAGCCCCAAGGACGAACACCGGCGGCGCAATGAAGACGAACAACATACTCGTGGCGGATCCAATGAACCCGAATGCCAGCAGGAGGGCTTTACGGTTATTCTCTGAAGGGTACCGACGGTGTCAACAGTTCCGCTCGAGATATCATTGCCAACATACTGGGAAGTCATACCGTAGTCCGCTAATGCGCTGAAGGATATCAGGGTCAATGCCTGGACGAGCACTGCCAACGAGAAGGTGTACATCGCGAAACTGGCGGTGTTGATGTTCAATCCGAACAGTCCGACGACACATTGATCGTGGTCGGCTCCATCGCGACGGAGCATGGCCGGGGCCGTGCCATTCACCGATGTAGATGGTGAACCGGGACCGACGCAGGGCAGGTGGCTAGATTTAAAGGTTCCTCGTTCGCGTGCCAGTTGTTCCAAGGTGAGAGGCAGGAAAGAACCTATGGCGCCGATAGGATTAGCACCGCTGCGACTCGATCGATCCGAACCAATCCTCCGGAGTCGTTTGCCTTACCTACGCCACAGACAGCGAATACCTCCGCGGCAATTCCATACGCATACCACCCCAAGATCTCGCGCTTGCTGGTCGGGGTTGTATCCTCGCCGGAGTACCGCGGAGGTCGCTGTTGGAGCTCCGCCGCGGGGGAGTCCGGCGATGAAGGGACGACGGTCATAAGGATCTGGGAGAGTGGGGAGTGACTGGGGAATAGAGTGAGCCGACCCGGTTACACCATTGTAGGAGCCGACCGACAGCAAGGTGAGAATGAGATGAAGCTGATGGAAGTGCCGGTTTGTTGTACTCTGGAGTAAGCGATTATTCATCCGAACGCGGAACTCTCGGAACTGCTTTCTCGCTCCCTGATTGGCCCTCCCGCTGATCTCCATCGGTCGGCCAATCATACAATTCTACCCCCCTGCCCTTCCAGTATATAATACTACTACTAGTTGTAGTCGAAGAGAAAAATACAACGCAAAATCATCGAGACCGTTATCGTGCCTGGCCCGGCTGGACTTTTCAAGTAGCCCGTATATCTCATCCTCGTGGGAGATTCCTCCCCCCACTCACTCTGTCCCCACGAGCATCAGGACGTCAACGCGCCACTGACGTCATTTGACAGGCACAGGTCAGGGCTTTTCTTGGCGCCGGGGCAGATAATGAGATCGCTGTAATTGACCTGTATGGGTATTATCGGGACAGATTTTCGCAAAGGGGCCCGCCCATGGCCTCTAGAGTCTGCAGAGGCGAGGTTTTCAATTGACCGTTCGTTCTAATTTAGCAAGATCCTCGGCAAGCTGAAACGCCATTGCAATGCCTGCGCTCCGACTGATATCCTTGAGTTGCTTGATGACCCATAGACGATTTTGATAACTAATCACAGGAGATTTCCCGACGGTATAGAGATTCCATATTAGCATATACCCGCCCGATACGTTCGGTAGCTGGGGCTGATGGCCATCAGGTACCAATACAAGCCCCAAACCCTGCGGAACGCTGGCCAATATCTCCTCCCCTCGTCTTGACAGAATCTGCGCCGCGTACTGTAGCCTTGATTTCAGCTTCGATCGGCCCTCCGCAGGATACGTGGGATTCTCAACAAGAACCTTGTTGATGAGCCAGCATACAATCTCGCACACGATGATCTCAACCATTCGCGAGTTGTTCCAAAGCCGTATTGCCCAAGATGTCTGGTATAGGTGATATTGGCCATTGTACGAAATGAACTCCGCACTCCCACAGGATTCGTGGATAGTTATGTACGGCTCCTGCCTGGCAAGGGCCTCAAGAACATATTGGAAGTCATCCTGAAGCGCAAGAGATACTTCTAGGAAGTGAAGCCACGTCATATCTCCCGGCAAAGGGATGCCTTTATGCTTGGCGGTGACGCTGGCGAAAAGGGTTGCGCACTGTGTGGCAAGCACCCCGAGTAACCAGAATGCATCAGAAGGGTCTGTATACTTGGTTGCCTCTTCCTGCAGCTCACGCATGTCATCCGGAAATGGCTGAAGGCTTTGAATACAGGCGGCCGACAGATCTGCGCGCACCTGATTGAACATGAGGATGGCACGCCTGCGGGCAAATTGAGATTTACCTCGGGCAACCACCAACGCAGCAGCTCCTTTGACATGTCGAACCCACGACTCAAAGTTTGAGACATGCTCGAAAACCCCAAGCGAGATCACCGACATCAAAGTGCTGTCCTTCACTGATTCCCCCGGGGATGCCAAGGCATTGTTCACACGGTTGATCGCCTCGGAGTACTTGGCTCGCGCGTGATGGATGAGCTCGGGCTGATGAGTTGCCAAAGCCACGAGGCCCACGGCCGCCATACTGGCGACGAGGGTCGGATGCTCAACATCGGCTGAATAAGTAGTTGGGATATAGTTGAGATATCCGCGTGAGCGGGAACGGCCACCTGCGGCAAATTCCTGGAGGAAATAATTCACGCCTATCTCGTCGAGACTAGGATTCGGACCACGGGTCGGTGGGGTCAAGGGGATCCCCGCCGCTGAGACCCCATTCTTTTCTGATTTGTTCCTGGAGCGTTTGATGGTGTGGGTTGTCTGGTCACGAAAGACTAAGTCCCATTCATCGCGGTATCCCAGGCAAGTTTCGCGCGTGCGGATGCATTGACCACATCGGGGAACCTGCTTGTCGCACTATATCGCCATGTTAATGTTAACCTGACTTCAAATGTGAAGGAAGGACCCACGCGTCGTTTTACAGCCCGGCAATTTTCGCAACTTCTAGATGTTCGTGCGCGAGGGGTATTGAGTGTTGGCATATTGAACCTTGTGACGACCAGGCGATCAGCTATGAGGACGGGATACTATAACGATGAGGAAAATGGGAGTTGCTATTTTGAAGACTTTCCCTTATCAGCCTTACTGGAATAAGGCTGACAACAGCTGGATGAACTTGGCGGAAACAAGCTACTGCACTCAGCCCTTTCAGATGCTTGTTCTCTCTTGGCAGGCCAGTGTGGGGGTCAGAGTGAAGACTTCCCGTGAAAGCCAAAATGGCCCCCAACTTGCATGTCCCCAGGCAACAAGTGTTTTTGTCCAGTTTTCGCCCCCAGGATAACTCTAGTAATATCATATCGAAACAGCCCCATGACCCGAGTAAGCCTTCCACCGATCTCGCCACTATAATAGGATAAGCATAGAAGATTCACGGGATGGCATTGGCGAGGCACTGACCCAAGGAGATCTGCACATCTTTACCGAGACGAGCATCCCCGAAGCAGCCTCTTGGCCCCAAACCCACTTGGGCGACGACTACCCATCCACACTAGTCTTCTTTCGGTATCTTAGATGTTGAACCAGTCAGGCACGGATTGTGAGCTGTGGCTGAGGGATGCCAGTGCGAAAGATAAAAAACAAAACGTCAATATGTGTCTGAAGTAGCACATAAAAGGACTCAATTGTCCGCTGTCGAGAGGAGCAGTACACAACCATCAGTTCTTTCTATTCATCTCGACCCATTCATTTTTTCGAACCTCTCCTACAACTTCCTCGTGCGCTACGACCCCCGAGAAAAAGCACTATGGGAACCGTGAACTATGCCGATGGAATAGCGATTCTCCAGCTCATCATTTTCCCTTTCATTCTCGCTGCGTCCCTTTTCATCTGGAAACGGACCGGATGGAGAGTTGGCGCTAAGATCTGGCGATACCCCTTCACCCTCTCTCTCATTCGACTTGCTGGCAGTATTGCGACATTAATTTCGATCGATCACGATTCAAAGCAAGTCCGGATTGCCATGTTCGTGTGCCAGCTCATTGGCATTGCACCGCTGCTGCTGGCGTATGTCGGCATGCTGAGATTAATGTAAGTTGGTGCCGGGGAAGCTCTTCGACCTGATGAACGGGACCTAACGACGATCGATCCAGTGACTTGGAAAAGAAGATTCCTCGTCGTCCCCTCCTATTGGTGACTCTCATGGCCCTGGTCGGGCTCATCCTTGGGATCGTTGGAGTCAGCACTGCCGATACGACGAATGGTTACACCCCAGGCACGCTCCCCAAAGCAGCCATGGGTCTCTTTCTCGCCGTATACGCCATAGTCATCCTCCTTACGGTTTGGCTATTCTATATATACTCCTTCTCCTTGCGGAAGTATCAGAAGATGTTGTTCCTTGGCATTGCCCTGTCTGCTCCCTTCCTGTTGGTTCGGTTGATCTACGCAGCCCTCGGCGATTACAGCTCGAACACGACGTTTTCCATGATGTCATTGGCCGAGAACAATCACACCAGCCTCACTGCCTATTTGTGCATGGCGGTTCTGGAAGAGATCATCTCGATGGTTATTGCCATGTTCTTTGGCGTATTGGCTGTTCTGCAGGCAGACTATGTGAAGCCGACTCCGGAAGTACACCAGGAGATGAAGTATGAGAATGTGTGAGGATTTAACGACAGTTATATGACAGGGTCATTTGAAACCAAATTCGGTTATTACAATTTCAATTTATAATTTCCATTTCAAGCATGTTCCTCGTTTTGATTTGTACATTAGATATCCCCAGCGCTTATTTTGGTAGAAGACGCAGATCTACGTCAGGACAATACATTACTCCCTATATAATTGGATATAGATATCTCCATTTACATAGCTTCTGAGTCGGACAGGCTATAATTTATCTGAAATATATGGGGATTCATCACCCATCATCACTGTATAAACTTGTATTGACGTCTGTACATGCAGGTCCCGCGGAGAGGACCACCCCGAAGCTTGGCCCTCTTGGAAGGATTTATTGAATGGGCCTCAGTGACACATCAAGCAGCTGGGGCTGTAACCTGTTCAGTGGAGGACTTCAAGACACCGGGAGCGCTACGGGTGGCTGCCGCGACCAAAGCAAAGGACAGACCAACGTGCGTGGTGGCTGGCATGGTGACCGCTATGGCATCATGCACACATGGTATATGCCCAAGGGCATGCCGAACAGCGGAGTGTCCGCCGCCGCACATCACTATGACTGGGAGAGCCGGGTCCGGCCACAGAAGCTACAAGAAGACGAATAACCCACTACGAGAGGGTGAGAGGCCCAAGGTGGAGTATTTGACCAACTTTCCCACCGACCATGAATTGCAGTTCACCAACACGCTCGGCCGTGACCTGCCACTGATTTTTTGGGAGTCTCTTCCTGAGGCTGCGAGACAGGGACTCGAAAGTGCCGAGTTTGGCAAGGCCACTGTGCCATTCAAGGATTCGACCTTACAAGGCAATCTTAAGAAGGCTGCCCTGTAGAAAGCCTTTAGGATGGCATATATGGTTCATTAAGGTGTTAGTGGACCGTATTTTGGCTGATGTATGTATCCAAGCTAAGAGCCACTGTTTTTGTCTGAGCTGTAGTTAAGAATCAACGTTTACGTTTAAAACCCTCCAAACCTAATGAGGATATTTGAATGAAAGTATATTGGTACCATGGAATAGGTTGGCCTACATCATCTACCAGTAGAATTGGCACCCTACACTATGCAAGTCAACGTAGGCTCGTATATAGTCCCTTTCTCTGTAGCTGATAGAGGTATTAAGATCTAGTACTATAAGAATTTCATCTTGTCCCGGAATTCAAAACCTCCCCGGTTCTAGTGCTTACGCGCATGTTAATATCTCCGTGCATGCCCCCGCTTCAAGGCTCTGATATATCTCGAAAGATACGAATATTCCACCTGTCCACCCCAGTCGACAGGAACGTCAGCGAGTTGGGTATGGCGAACCTTGTCAATCACATAGAGATCATCTGTATAGGACGCGTCGGCTTTGCGATATCACTAGTACTTATCTGTTAGATGTTCACATCGTGGTTGTCCTCAGCAACAACTATAGCAGATGCTTCAACATCAGCCTTGCTTGTGCACGGACCGTCAAGGAGTCAGGCTGGGGTTAATGATCGGCATACTCAACGAATTGATAAATAGTAATTATGGGTCCCGGCGAAAAGTAGAAACCGGACCGCTTCTGCTACACGAAAGGACCAATCCAAGGTCAGCACTAGAGTCGTACCCTAGTTGACAAGCTCTTGGCCACATCGTCTGATACTCGGTCTAGAGTAAGCCATGCTTTGAATAATGACGATATGTTACAAGTCGTGGAGAAGGAACTGCTCTAACAATGTTGCCGCTGTTCTGTTAGATGCTGCCTTGCTTCTGCGGCTTAATTACTCACAAGGGCTTTACTGGAGATTAAAACATGAAGTTAATACCCTATGTCCTTGTACCCACCGCTAGAGGACCAGCAAATAGTACAAATGCAGCATATGAGATGTTATCTTCAACGATCAACCTATCCTTATTCATATCCTATGAAGAAACTCGAATCACTTGAAAGTTGCCCGCGACCTTCTTAAGAATTCATGAAGCGCATTTGCAGTAATTTCTGCAATATTGTTGTCATAGTTGTTCCACGCCAAAGCTCCAACCCAATTGATAGATCCCACGGCAAAGACGGCACCCCCCGCCTGCGTCTCAAAGTATATCAAATCGCTTCGCACCTTGTCGCTGGTCGTGCCCAGCGTATTCACCATTGGAAACAGGATCTCCTCGTTGAACAAGCCATAGTTATCCGAATGCCCACCTGCCAACTTGGTTGTCGCCACGATGATCGCGTTCCGTGGGGTTCCGAGCGAGTAATCCAGCCGGTCGATCTCATCCCCAGAGGCCGCGCCCTGCACCAGGCCAAAGTTGCCGATAACGGTCGTGGCGGGATCTCGCAGTCGGGGACTGTTGAAAAGGAAGGATAATCTCGGATTCGCTCGCGCCTCGGGGACAATGCCATATGCTGCTCCTCTCCCCATGCCGCACGCGTCGGAGCCAAGACCACAGAATCGGTTCGGCGTGCGCCCGCGTGAACGCCAGAGGCCACCGAGTTCACCGGTTGCTGCGAGGTGCCAGTGTCCCGGGGGTAAACCGAAGGTGCGACATCCTTGGTCGGCCCGGCGGACTTCGATCCGGTGAGGACTTGAGGAATGATGACCGGTCACCCAATAGTAGCCGTTGCCACCGAGGTAGAGGAAGGAACCACCGTTGTTAAGGAAGGCGTCGTAGGTGTCGAGCATACTGTAGGTGGGATACTCGGGATGGCTGCAGGAGAGGGCAACGGAATAGCGAAGTAGCAGCGAGGGGCCGTAGATGGAGAGGTCGTGGTCTGTAATGATATCGTAGTTGTCCCGGCCAAGCTCTCTATCCAAGAACCCGATATACCATAGGTCGGCCGGGAACTCGCGTGGACCACCAAAACCCCAGTGATAGTAGCTGGTAGGCGTTAGAAGAACCGTAGAACGAATCGAAAGAGGAGGGGGGGATCTTACTCGGGCCTCATGTTCAACACCACTCGCTTAGTAGAGGAATATACTGTGCCGGAACCGTCGTTGTGGCTATCGTACAGCGAAATTCCTAGATCCGGACGATCCTCAAGAATATGAAGATGGCGACTTTTCATCACCGAGTCGGACCCGGGAATGTCAATATGCACGTCCCGCGAAGTATCGTATATGCGATCGTTGGCATACGCGGTGTAAGTGAAAGTTGGCATGATCAGGACAACCGGAGGACTCTTCGACTTGGACAGGTCGGGTCGGACAAAGATTGGAATCACATCTTCAGTGTCCCCGTCGGACACGACAACGCCGTAGCATCCCGAATGTAGATCAATGGGAAGCACCAGATCAAAGTCCTTCTCCCATGCAGCGTCATCCACGTCGTCGTCATGGAAGTGGATGGCACCGTAACCAAAAGAGGCACGCGTCCAGTCCACCTCGCGAGCGTCCCAATCATGGCTGGTAACGCCGCGGGCAGGACTATTGACTATTATACCGTGTGTCGCATGGATGGAACGATCGCGAAGGCAATTCGTGGGAATGTCTTTGCTAAAGTCGAGATCTAGGATGCACTGCGATCCTACCTCGATGCGGAACCCATCGATCTTGCCATTGAAGCTACTCGATGAAATGGGCTTTGAAGCTACTCGCTCGCCACTGGTGTGGCTGGCAATCGTCAGACATTGCGAAGATTTCATCTCCATGGGCTTCACGCGCTGGCTTTGGGTTTGTGTGGTTGATGATAGCCCAACATCTTTGGGCTTGCTTCGCACATCGGCGCTGACCGAGTTCGATATCGGATCCCAAGTGAACATCAGATAATACCACATCCCACGCTCTAGACGAACTGACAGAGGGATAATCTGCACCCCATCAGCTGCTCCAGTGAGCAGCGTCAGCGTGCCCTCATCGATCAGCGCTGCCAGGCCCGAACGGCCATCTGGGTCAAGCGATGAGAAGAGATATTGTTTGTGACCAGCCTGAAGCAGAGTAGGCTGCGCCCAGAACGACACTCTCACAATACTATCCTGAACCAAAAGGTCACTCTTCCAATGGACCGTAGCAAAGGACCCCGGACGGGAGAATTGTGGGCGACCGACGTGCTTCGCGGTCCGAACCGACTCAACAGGGCGACGATCCTCGGGCGGAGCGTCAGGGTGGTCCAGTTTACCAGGGCCTAGACGGACAAATTGGCTGGAGTACTGATCGCGGTGGCAGGAGACATGGATTGAAACGCTGTCGCCGGGCGAGGCCACCAGAGGGTCGGCATAACCGATGATATGGGATGCAGCCATTTTCCGGTATGAATCGTAATATTGGTTTGGAAAATGGACGCTGTTCTGGCAAGGCTTTAAGTAGCTTTGCCGGTCGGATCCAATCCCTGCCAGGTTGCATGGACTCGGAGTTTCCTCAAGCCATTTATAATTGTCCTCAGAAGAATTGCCGACGGGCCCAATGAGATGAACAAGCAAAGATATTACATCCCCACCCATATATTCTCTTACTTGCCCCACGTTGGTTTTTATATTCGCATTCTGCCGTTCCTTTTTGTCTCTCCGAATCCGCACTCTTTGCTTTTGTCATTCTCTGGAGGTTCGACATGCAGTTGTGGAGATTGAACAGGTGAGACCTAATACTGACTCGAAGAACACAAGCTGATGGCCACAGCCCTTTCGCTCAGAACCTCCTAGCCTCCATCATAGTTGGCCTGGGACCGGGACTATAGTAAGTACTCGCACATTAACTACATATTCTGTCCTTGACATTTCTCCAGTGTTGCGGTCACCAACCTCGGGGCAGGCGGCGGGCCGGCCAATGCTACAAAGATGCAGAATGTGGCTAATTTGGTTCTATACACGTCAGTGTTTCGTTATCTAGGTCAAGATCTTGATAGTGAAAGCTGAGATGTGTGCAGGATCTATTTCGTGGCGGGATCCTTCAGCGGCTCGGTGGTGACAATGATCGGGCCTAAATACACGCTGGCTTTTGGCACCCTGGGTTACCCTATCTACGTGGGTTCGCTATGGTATTGTACGTATCTCTGCTGGACATGCCCGAAGAGTACAGCTGATTGAAGCAGTCGGCCACACGGGCAATCTCTGGTTCCCAATCTTGGGCGGCGCGATCCTAGGCATCACGGCCATCCACCTGTGGACGGCAGCCGGGTTCATTGCCTTTAGCTATGCGACTGAGGATAAGAAGGGGACCTATATCTCCATACAATGGTGTCTGCTTAGTGTTGGAAGTAGGAACTCCTCCTTTTGACGTGGGAAGTACTTATGATCGCCAGGCATTATTGCCTCCTTCGTCGCGTTCGGCATCAACTTCAATGCCGGAGAGCTGGCATGCCCCGACTCGGTTTACATCGTTTTTATCATTCTGATGGCACTATCCCTCCCGGTCGCATTGTTCGGCATCATTTCGCCTGCCAATGTACGACGCGTGGATGGTTCGCCAATCGCACATTATGCCCACCGTGGATTCTGGGAGGAACTAAAGGAACAGCGTCGGATATTCATGGACTGGCGTATGCTTGTACTCTTAATTCCGATGTTTGGCTCCGAAGTGGCTATTGTGGTGTTTTCCTCAATCAATTGCATGTTTTCTCCCCCTTTACCATCGATCTAGGATACTGACATGAATCAGCGTTGTACTTTAACATTCGCACCCGCAGCTTGAACTCGGTCATCTTTGTCATACTTCAATGCCTTGGTGCTATCGTGACGATGGTCCTCTTAGATTATGGGAGGATCGGCGATCGTCGTGTGCGAGGAATTGTTTCGATCACCACGATGGGCCTCTTGACACTTGGTCTGTGGATTGGCCTCGCCCTTTGGTTGTCGCAACATCCAATCAACCTGACCAGTCCTCCCCTGTGGGATTGGACAGATGGGCCCTTTGCAGGCTTCATCGTTCTAACGCTGCTATTCGGGATTAATATGGCTGCGGTATGTCTTTTGCTTGGTATCAGTCCTACCGAACTGACCATGGACAGTACCAAATTGTTGTGCAGTGGATTGTCGCCTCCCTTAGCAATAGCCCCGACACTCTCGCCCGGTTTGCAGGTTTTGCAAAGGGATGCCTAGCCGGCGGGCTCTGCGCTACATTTGGCACCGAAGCGGCTGGTCTGGAACAGATTTCTGTAACGGCTTGGACCTTCACTTTGCAAGGGGTAGGACTCGTATGCATGATGGCGGTGACTTGGCTGAGTGTTCGGCCGACAAACTATGGAAAGGAAGATACAACTGTAGCACGAAGTGCCTGTCATCAGAATGAGACACGGGTGCTTAGTGCTGTTGAGAATAGTTAGATCACCGGCAAGTAAATGGCCAAATAGTTAGCATAGCCTGGATCATGAAATCAGGTCGTCGTGTGGAGCCCCATTGATGTCCACCGGGATAGAAAATGATCCAACGTATATTACCATGAGATTCAAAGAGGGAGCTTCCTTGCTATTCCACATTGGCTCTACACTTTGCCTGAGTAGAAGTTCGTCTCTCCAAAGGTACGGCCCGCTACACCCCCAAAGGTTATATAACTAGCTGCACGAAGTAGACACTACCGAGGTACTGGATTTACGTCCCAAGTGCATGTTATACGAAAGGCCCAATAGTAAACCCGGTTCCCGTCGTTTCATTTTCTCTTGTATTCTTCATGGAACTTGGTTCTGTCACGTATGATAGGATTATGACCCAGGGATTCCAAGAACCGTACCAAGATCAATTGAATCGGAAATGAAATCCGTAAAAGACAAACCAAATACTTACCAAGTACCATCGCCTAGTGATATCTCAAGGGGCATTGATGCTCTGCCCCTGGTTCATTCAGCATTTTCTGTCGATGGGTCTTTGCATTGTATCTCCGCTGTTGACGGAGTATACAGTAAGCTTTTATATTCTTCTCAAGCTGAATAGCCTTCCGTGAGTCAGAACGTTTGGCTATGATTGAATACTACAGTTGAGATCAATTGCAATATAAGCGAAGACGCCACAAAGGGAGATGTAGGAAATAATGCATGTAAGATGGGATCAATCAATCAATCAATCAAAATTCTATTAACCTGTTCGAGCCTAACTAATGAAATGTCTAGCTATGCAGGCGCCTCGCCGGTGAGACAGAATCCTGGTCCAGAACGCCTAAATCCCGCAAACCCGTATATATAGAGAAGATAACAATCGAAAAGCTTTTAATCACAACTAAAGCGCGTGCCACAACGCGCGATCTTCCCCTTTAGCCATCCCTCTGCGTCTTGCACCCCATTCTGTTCACTGTATAGTAGTACTGTATCGTTGGAAACCTCAGACCTAGGTTGACCCCCTAGCCCCTCGTGTGACCGCTTAACCAGCGTCTTCCCCCTCTGCTCCATTCGTTTCAGTGGTTGGTTCCGTGTCCTGCATAGTCAGCTCTGCCTCTCGGAACTGACTGAGCAGACCTGTTTTGTGTATAAACTCGGCAATATAGCGGATTGCCTGCGGGTGTGTAAGATGGGATCTTGGGAGTGGGAAGAGTATGATAACATTATAGTTATGACTTCCTGTTCTAGGTAAAGGATATATGTACTGTGGCCTGTTTCAGCCACTTTTCTCCCATTTCCACCCATCCATCCTCTCGTTTTCTCGTCTATCTCCCACTTATATTATCTTTCTTGCTTGCTGCACTTACGAACGTTGTTCCCCAAATATTCCACGCTTTGAGTGACTCGCACACCACTGGGTCTTTGTTCTTTGGCTTTGCTGTGGCCTGGCCTCACCTGGCCCTCTTTGATCATCGCTTGTCGACCGCTTGCTTCCTCGAACGCATACCATGAAACGCCCACGGTCCCGACTGAGTAGGCATCTGGAAAGCGACCATGATACAGACACTATCACGAGCAGCAGCACCGACTCAGATGGACGGTGGGACGAGGCACACGAGACGGATTTGACGGAGTCGGACAATACACTGAGCCCACCAAAACGTCATCGGTCGATTGAAAGTGCACGCGGCCCAGAGTTAGGAGGACCTGTGGGCCATCCCCTTGATACAACTGAAAAAGCCTTGGTGTGAGATAACCAGGCGCACGGCCAGGAGAGTCTCGAGGCTACATTGGAGGTTAACCAGGGAGCCTACATCGAAGTAGCATAATATCGTGAATCGCCTTGTGGATAGTTGTCAATGTCCGACTGGCATGTTAGGACGCCCTGCTGGGCACCCCTGGTCGGGATTGGCTTCGGGGTGGCTGTGGTCTTTGACGCGGTGGTAGCCGTGGACTTGCGGTCATCGATGGTTGTTATGAGACCAGACCCAGCACCACCATCAGAACCTTGGTCTTCGTCTCGAGAGTTCAGAAGGCAGGTATCACTGACACCTGTGGTAGTGGCCGAGGCCGTGGCGCGGCAGCCGGTGTGGACGTGACTACTAGTGGTGGTGCAGGAAGTGGAGGAGGAATTGATGGTGGAGCATGAGACCCAGACATCAGTTACTGTTGCGGTCGTTGTACATGTCTGGGAATCGTCGTCATCGTCACTGTCATCGCTTTCATTATGGCTAGGGCCTGGATGAGGGTTCGGGAGCGGTTTTGGGTCGTTCGAGGCAGCGAAGCCTCCGCCACCACAGCCAACGAGACATGGACAATCGCCGCAGAAGCTTTTAGAATGGCAGCCTGAGCCACATCGGGCACGGTTGGTACATTTTGGACCATTGCTGCTGTCTGAAGCCGAAGTAAACGTGACAGGCGGAATTTCGGTGTCTCGAGCTGATCAGATACCCAAGGGTAAGGTGGGATGGTTATATCTCGAGTGACTGGTGGATGCGAGACGCCCTCCTCCGACAGGGGGTTTGGGTCATCCGTGATAACGATTGTTTGCGGAGGAATACGATACATAGGATAAATGGTTGTCGTAGGAGTTGGGCTCGTGATTGTTACCGACCACAACGGCAAGACACTAACCGTGGCTAAGGTATCGATCAAGTTAGTAAGTGCATTTCACTTCATAGAAGCTTTGTAGAGCAGATGAATAACTTACTCGGAGGAACAGAAATTCTGGTCTCTTGTAGAATATGGCTAATACTCGAAGTAGTTACTACTTGACCATCCGGTAATGTGGTAGTAACAGGAACCTCCCATGCCACGTTCAACGTGGTTTGGTAGCCCCCTTGGTCATTATCGAATGTGATGACTGTCGGGCTTGGGAGGGTAACTGGGGGGAGCACGAGAATGCAGTCTGAGCCGCAGCTAACTGCTGGGTTTGCGTCCTGCCAGATCGATCCATCAACAATGATCTCTGGTGGCCGGTCATCGTCGCCATCGTCATCGTCATACTCATCATCATCGCCTTCAGAGGCCAGCTTGCAGGCACCAGGAGGGCAATAGTCTCGACTACACGCGAAATTGCAGAGCCCCTTGAGAAGCTCATACTCATCTGCATCACAGGTATCTGGGACACCTTTGACATCAGATGGGGGCGGTGGAACGTTCAAATCACCAACTGTAGCGCACCAGCATGTGCTAATAGGGCAATAGCCATAAGCACAGGCAAAGCTGCACAGCCCGGCATATCTTTCTCCATGCTCACTCTCGCCCCCTGTGCAAGCAGGGGCAGCAAACGGAGAGCTGGGAGGGATGTATGGTGGCGAAGGTGTCTCTGAGCAAGCTGATTCGGGACAATATCCAAGGTTGCAAGCGAACGAGCAAAGCTCTCCATAATTTGCATCGCCATTTTTTGGATATCCTTGCCTGTGGCTTTAGGCTTCTTCTTTTCGGCGCCCATCGCAGTGCAATAACATGCGCCTACCGGACAATATCCATACTTGCAAGTGAACTGGCACAGACCGGCGAAGTTTCTAGCTCCTGACCCTTTGATACAAGTTTGATCGGAGAGCTTCAATTTCGGCGATACAGCTTTGATTGTTGATCCAGCAGTGGCAGATCCCACCCACGGATTAAGATTGGCAAGGCCACTGACGCACGTGTCTGAGATGGCCTTGCCTTTGACAGTAAGCACACCTTTACTGTGCCGCGAGATAGTAATTATTACCTCGCCCATGAGATGCAGATTGAATGGGAAGCTGCCATGGTAGATGCCGACACCACCATCTGGTTCAAACTCCCAGTGACCGTCATATTCAAGGCCGCCGATACTGACGGTAACGGTTGCATTCGAGCCGAGCAGTGCAGAGAAAAAGACTTTGTCGTCCGCCAAGGTGTACGCGTCGTACTCAATCTGGAGTTGACTTGCTGTGTTTCCCGTTGTGCCTCCACCAGAACAGGTCGTTCGGGGGTTGGTGCGATACCAGATGACCAAGTTCTCCTTTGTCATCGACGATGTCCCCGTCTTATACAGATCAATGAGATACGGGAGCTGTGTCCGCCATCCATCATGAGGCATATCTTGCACATAGTTATAGGGCGCCCTCCCTGTGAGAAACGCCACATACGCCTTCTCGTTGAGGGGGCCAATATAATGCGACTCGCCGTAGTCATTCCAGGGGATTATCTCGACCCACTCCGGTTCCAGATAGGCAATTTCAACCCAGCGATCGTACCAGAGAGAGTCCGAGTGCCAAAGCCAGTTTTTACCATACCCAGGCATGTTGGTATAAAACCACGGAGAGGCTGGCATCATATATGACTTCCTGCCTCCGCCAAGTATTGGATATACGATGCGCCAACGTAGGTATTCATTCGTCCCAACCCCGTGGGCCAAGCTGCTCACGAGAACAAACCATCTGCCACCCCCCCTGCAAGTTGAAGAGCCGGCTTGGCACCTAACGAAGACCAGTCAGGGACAAAGAAGCAGCCAGTAGCAGCCTTTATGGCAATCCAGTCTTCTGCATTGCCAGGCCCCTCAAAGGTGGACACAAAAGGCTTGCCCTGGTAACGGTAGTGGGCCGAACTGGAGGAGTACTTTTGAAGCATCGCGATGACCTCTGCTTGGGGCCATGGCCCGTTTCCGGCATAGTCGAATGAGAAAAACAATTGAAATACAAGGCTCTCGGCAGCCTGGAAGGCATTCTCAACAGACTGTTCGTTCGTTGCCTCGTTATGGGCCATGTTGAGCGCGAAGGCATCAATATGCGCCTCTTGCGCGAGGGTCATATCATGCTTCCAGTCAGAAACCTCATAACCTTGCCTGAGTTTTCTACAGGGTGGTCCCCACATTATTGGGCGAAAAATAATACCAATTGCATTGTGTGTGTGAATATGCCTGTTCAATTAGTTGTGCGGATTCTTCCTATACCGAGTTGTAAATTTTTTTAATGCCTAGTAAGGTTAATCCTACGCTACGATCCCTGGTAAGATACCTTCGATGTCACGGTTAGGGCTAGGTTCGGAGGACTAAATCTTTCTAGCCTGATCGATTTAGTCGGCCGTAACTACTATTTATTTAATATCAACCCACCAGGCTTGGCGCCAACCGGGTTTCATCTTAGACAGTCATAGCTCTCCACTGTATTAAAGGAGGCGTCCACCTCTCTCCTCAAGCTCTGTCAACTTTCTCTTTTATACTCAGTTATGTTTTGTTGCGTTTTTCCTTTTTGAAATAGCCAGCACAAAATGATAGATCCTTTTCAAAAGCTGCCGGCAGAGATCATCATCCAGATTCTCGAGTCTTGTTGGGACTTCACAAGCTTGGATGGGCTACTACAGATCTCATCAAATGCCAATGAGGTCTTCGATACATACTACCCTAACATTACTGAGGCAGTCCTGGCCTCTTGTTCCATGACATCAGGGTTCAATGGCCATAAATTTCGATTGGTTGTAGCCATCCAGGCTGCAGCCATTGGGCCGCGCACATTACGGAAATTCCTGCAAGACAAGGATTGGGACCCAATGCCACCAGTCATGGAGTCCATATTTTGGTCGCTGGATTGCTCTACCCCCATTCGTCAGGCGATCAAGACAGCTGCTAAGGTTCATCGTCTTGCTTGTGTCTGTTACGACTCATTCATCGAGAATATCAAAAAGGCCAAACCAGCCCGCCCGAATGTGAACGAGGACGAGATGCATGACTGGCTTTGCTTCAGTGAACCAGTACGATCAACAATACTGTTTCCGCCTGATGCTATCCACCATCCATCCTTTGTCGAGCAGTTCTGGCTTCATCGTGCTCTCTGGGCATTTGAGCTGTATTCTTATATTTACAGGGCTGCAACAACACGCTGGGCCTGGTCCCCCAAGAAAGTAGGTCGATACACTGGCGCGTTTCTGATATTTCCCAATGAGATGAATTGGCACGAAGATGAGCATCACACCATCACTCAATGTATGAGATGCCTGTCACGCAAGGCGCCTATCCAACTCAGCTCTTACTACCCATGGCTGATTGAGCTGCCTTCCCCGGACGACCTCATTATCAATTCCTGCTGGGCATTGCCAGACCCGGTGGACATAAATGATCTCGGGAACAAGGTCGATCGCTCGTGGGGAAGGGGCCCTGGGTTTGCAAAGTATCCCGGCCCTGGTATGGGAACCTTTCGTTCGCTTCTTTTAGAAAATCATGTCAAGCCTGATAGTCCTTTACATCAATGCGATCTCCGAGTTTTTCGAGGGCTGGGTATCTCTTTCTGGGATGAATGGCGATTGTATAAGATGGGATTACAAAGGGAAATGGGGTTCACCACACAGCCGAGACCTGAGTACCCGAAACCCATCACGGATGTCTTGTACACCTGGTACAGCTTAGTGAAGGATGAGGATTTAGTGGACAAAAATACTTTCCCTTTTAGAAGGCGATTCTCTTGGTATGTTCGATGAGCCACCTTAAATATTATAGAATTATTATTTTTCTTAATATAAATAAAATATCTTAATTACAATCGGCACAAGGCGAGCCAATATAGCCGACTTATACCCATGGAACTTAACACCATCAATGAAACCTACACATTATCCAACCAGTAAGGTCTCGGTATCAGGTCATCGCGCAAAGTCTACAGGCAATATCCATTGAGGGGAATAGACCGGGCGAGAACCCTGTCAAGTGACAGAAAACCCAGTCTTTGACTTTATGACTCGTATTATGTCGGTGGCAAGAGTCCTGCGTCATGCTGCGTCGCCGAAACACTCTTAAATAAACGTGCTCTCCCTATGCCCTCTGGCACTTCACATTTACTATATACATGCTTGTGAAACATGTAACAGCAGATACACGACCCCAAACATGGCAGTAACTATCCCAGGTGGACAGCGAGCGCCCATGCGGTAAGTGAACAGCCATAAGACACAAGACAAGCTGAAACTGGTGGCACGCTTTTGTCTTCGAAGATACTCATTTGTGTCGGCCCTGATTAGGCCTCAAAACCCAGCCGCCTTTAGCGTTGTCGCCGGAGCAGCTGCGGCATGGATGATCTTCCGATGGTACTCGCCCTCGAAACCGGAGCCGAAAGCACTCCCCTTCCCGTACGAAGATGCGGAGGACGTTATACAGTCCAAACCAAAGAAGAAAGGTCCAACCAGAATTCCCTGAAAGATTGGAAAGTGGTTGTTTCGTGTTAAACTCGGAATTCAGTCTCTCCTGGTGGGCTTGAGTCTCGATCTGCATATTTTACGCAGATATATCGTGCGAAGTCTGTGTATATTCATTTATGACTCTGAAAATTCAATGTCATTCTTTTTGCTATTCTATAATTACCCATGGCGTATACTAGGCCTCTCTTCCTCATTTCAACTTGCCAAACTCAGGGGATCTAATGCTCTACAAAGTGATACTGGCCATACTTTCCCGCCTTCCGCACCTTCACACCACACTTCAATTTTACCTGATAATTTATCCAAAAGCCGATCATTGACATCCATTCTGCATTTATATAAATGAAGGACAGCCTAGATCCCATTCATAGCCACTGAGAATGACACTGTCACCATCGCCTCCTACTATAGTACTTTTCTGTTGACTTCAAGAATAATATATTACGAAATGCTTGAGACTGGCTGCAAAGTCGTTTTCTCCGATATTCAGGCGATCGAATGGTTCTATCGCAGCTCTACACCTACATGGCCTACATGCATCTACAGACGATTGGTCCCTTTACACGAGGCTAAGAAACGAGAAGAAAGATGAAACGTAAAGGGAGAATTGGTATTACCAGAGGGAAGCGAACGATCAGCAGCACAGCGCTTGGCGAAATGGCCACAGCGCTTACGTTCAGCCACTGCAACACAACAGTATTTAATTGTTGGTTTGTTACACAACCTAGGGCTTTAATTGACTTGCAATTCGCAGACGGGCTTTTCGCACCCTTGTGCCTTGTACATTCCGACATCAGAAACACACTGGACACAGTGAACGTGTATCTCTGAGGGCCAGGTCATCCACTGTGTCGGCGTTCTTCGTAACTCAAGAACAAGCGACACCGAGATGCGAAAAGCATATCAATATTAGCGCCATGACAAAGCCAAAATTAGAAGGTTGATAGGGACCAATGGCTATATGGCCTACATGGCATCGGGGATTGGGGATACACCAGCCTTGCCGCCCGTCAAGCCGGCACGACAGTCTCAGCTAACAACCGAGCAGGGGTAGTCTAGGCCTGCTCCAATGGCGATGCGATTTGAATCAAGAGTAATGCTACCATGTTCAATAATAATAGTATCACATGGATTGCGCGGTGGGTCGCTGATATAGGCTGTCAGTATCGTCGCTTCTGGGATCTCCACCACGGCGCTTAAGTGGATTTCTGTTAATATATCTTGTTCTCATTGTGGTTTGTCTTCTCCATGAGTTAGACACAGGCCAGTTGAGCAATGGAGCATAAAGTGATCACAGGTGAATCCAATGCTCTCGACAAAACGGGATTATGTCTACTATCGCTGGATGGTGGCGGTGTGCGCGGGCTTTCAAGCCTCTATATCTTGAAGCACCTCATGACTCAATTGAGCCATGAGCGACCAGAGCTCGGACAGGTCAAGCCCTGCGAAATATTTGATCTCATCGGTGGCACGAGTACTGGAGGACTTATTGCGATCATGCTTGGCCGCCTGGAAATGAGCGTCGACGAGTGTATCGATACTTATGTCAAGTTGATCAGTACAATCTTTGAGAAGAAGTCTCGATGGCCTGTAAACCTCTCGGGCAACATCAAGTCGCGATTTGACTCAACGAAGCTAGAAAGTGCTATAAAAGACGTTGTGACAAGCCATGGAGCAAAGGAGACAGATCTTTTCAACGACGGAGGTGAGCGCGGTTGTCGTGTGTGAGTATATGATTCCATCGATAACGTAGGATGATTCTCATATTGCTAGTTTTGTTTGTACCACATCACATGAGACAAAAGACATTGTACGTCTTCGAGACTATAGTGTACCGTCTAAGGATAACATTCCTGCAACCATCTGCCAGGCTGCACTTGCCACGTCAGCTGCTACATCGTTTTTCAACCCTGTTGACATTGGGAAGCGGAGATTTGTCGATGGTGCTCTAGGCTCAAACAATCCTGTGGAGGAAGTGGAAGGAGAAGCGGCAGACATATGGTGCCCTGGTACTGGCGATTTAAAGCCGCTCGTGAAATGCTTCATCTCCATTGGAACAGGAGACCCCGGAATAGCTCCGATCGAGGATAAAGCGCTCAAGTTCCTTTCTGCGACATTGACTGGTATTGCGACCGAGACTAAGCAGACCGAAAAGAGATTCATAGCAAGATGGATCAAACACTTTCATGACAAGCGGTACTTCCGTTTCAATGTTGACCAGGGACTGCAGGGAGTTGGCCTGGCAGAATACCGAGAGCAGGGAAGGATAGAAGCAGCAACGCATCGGTATCTAGATCACCAAGCTCAGGCGATACAGGTGCAACATTGCGTCCAGAACTTGAAGCTAAAACAGGGTGCGTATATTCAGGTTTTTGAATAAGGAACATTGAATGCATAGCTAATATGGAGTAGGTATGGCGGCGTGCAATATCTCAAGGCTCCTGATGGTACGTAGAGACCGGGAGCTTGGAAGCTGATATCATATTGACACAATATAGAAACACCATGCGTCACGTTCAACGCAGCTCTATATAAGTACGACTCCTCTGGGCCGTCGGTGTGCCAGTGCTAATTTTCTTACAGCGTCAAGTACCAAAGCACCCTGGACCGTCCCTTTCCGGCGGAATCCGCTCTTTGTCAGTCGCTCAGCGGACATTGCCAGGGTTGATGATATACTCAGGGATGACAGTGTCTCCTCCCGGGTTGCGATTGTTGGGCTTGGTGGCGTTGGGAAAACGCAGATTGCGCTTGAATATGCGCATATCGTGCGAGAGCGGCATCCGGACTGCGCAATATTCTGGATACCCGTCACCAACGCTGAGAGCATGGTGGAGGCGTATTTGCAAATCGCGAAAGAGCTGCAAATCCCTAATGTTGGAAACGAAACCAAGAGTATTCAGAATATAGTCCAACATCGACTGAGTCAAGAAAGCTCCGGTAAATGGCTACTGGTGCTGGACAATGCTGACGACATCTCCTTTTGGGCTGAGAAAACTAAGGATACGGCTGGTTCTATCTTGCCGAAGAGTAAGCATGGATCTATTATTTTCACAACCAGAAGCCACAAAACAGCAGTTGAGTTAGTAGGGAGAAATATAGTCACGGTCAAAGCGATGAACAGCGCACTAGCTAAGAACTTGCTCGGAAATACTTTGATCGACCGGAGCTTGGTAGCAGACGAACGAGCTACCGCTGAATTACTTCGGAAGCTTACGTATCTGCCGCTCGCAATTGTCCAAGCAGCTGCATTCATCAATAAAAATCAAATGACACTATCCGACTACATCTCTCTCCATGATAGCACCGAGGAGAGTACTATCGACGCCCTTAGTCAGAATTTCGAAGACGAAGGTAGATACGAGGACGGGAAGAACTCTATTGCGGCAACATGGCTCATATCCTTCGAGCAAATCCAGGCTTCCGACACGTTAGCAGCGGAGTACTTGTCACTTATGGCCTGCGTTGACTCAAAGAACATCCCGCAGCTATTCCTTTCTCTCTCACAGTCGGCAACACGGTCTGCGGATGCTCTTGGGACGCTGAGGGCTTTCTCCTTTATTACAAATCACGAAAATAGCCAGCTTCTGGATATCCATCGCCTTGTACACCTGGCGACGCGAAACTGGCTACGGATGCAGGGCACCCTCACAGAGTGGACGAACAAAGCTTTGAGTCACATGAACATGCTGTTCCCGTACCCCGACGAGGAGAACCGACTCTTGTGGAGGCCATTTCTACCACATACTCGGTATATCCTAGAGTCATGGGAATGGGATAACTCAACTAGTGCAGCGATACATCTACTACGTGTCTTTGGGCACTGTGTCCTTCGGGATGGGAGATACGCAGAAGCTGAAAGGGCTTTCAGCACGACTGCAGATTCATATAGAACTATGCTTGGCATCGAACATCCTATGACACTGGAAAGTGAGGGAATTCTGGCACAAATATACGTCAAACAAGGGCAATGGAGCAAAGCAGAAAACCTAACCATACACATACTACCCACCCTCAAAAGGGTACTCGGTAACGAGCATATATTAACAATGAGAGCCATGGTTACACTTGTGTCTATATACTGTGTTCAACAGCGATGGGCACAGGCAGAGAGATTGGAACTACAAGTCCTGAAAGCTCACGAAAGTGTGCTTGGCGCAGAGCATCAGGAGACCTTGATGTGTAAGCGTTTTTTAGCAAAGATATATTGTGAAACAGGCAAATGGAATCAATCAAAGAAGCTAAATTCGCAGATAATGAAGGGTCACAGAAAAGCATTCGGGATGGAGCACCCATTTACACTCTGCAGCACCCGCAACCTGGTAAGCGATTATATGTCCTTGGGACTTCTGAGAAAAGCCGAGGCACTGCAAACGCAAGCGACTGAGACTTCCAAGAGTGTCCTTGGAGCAGAGCACCCTGACACATTGAACGCCATCGGTTTGTTGGCCTCCATATATAGCGTCACAGGTCGCCTTGAAGAGGCCGAGAAACTGGAGTCACAAGTTTTAAAGAGCTGCCAAGAGGTACTTGGTGCGGAGCATCCTCTGACTATATGGTCTATGTCCCCTTTAGCTTACACCTGGTGGAGAATGGGTCGATATGCTGAAGCAACTGAACTATTGGAGAGCTGCTTACAGTTAGAAACGAAAATCTTTGGTCCTGACAACTCCAACGCAATAGAACATGGTCGAAGATTACGGCGATGGCAATTATACCAGCAAATGACGGGGGGATGCACTACAAGCTAGCTAGTGGATCAATATGCTTAAGATCTGGTTTATATACGTTTACCTCATATCTTGATGCAATGCTTTCGTTCAGTGTATAACTTTGCCCACCTTTCTAGTAAAGGTGGGTATTAATATGAGTGTTCTCGATTTTGGCAAGGCCTTTGACTACACGATAGCTGATTCCTTATATCCTTTACTTCTTGAAACTCTCTATCAATCCAGAGGGCTTATACATGAATTGTGTATAAAGGCCCTTCATTTCCTACAAATTGTCCCTAGATACATAATACAGTCAGCACTAAACGAAGAATCTCGCAATGTAGCTTGGTATCAGTTCCTTAGAGATACAGCTTACTCATTAGGGCTATTGATCCGTGATGATAATCAATACCCGATCGGGTCTCCGCTCTCATAGCCGAAGGGGGAGTGGGTCCATAACGCGATCAAAGATCAATCAAATGCGATATCTATAGACTAATGAATCGGTCCACCAACATGTCTTCAACGATTTTCCTTCTGTCATAACTTCCCCGCAATCCCTCCCACTTTATATCTCTAAATACCACACAGAAGTAAATTGACCGTCACGCAATTCGACTGACCGAATCAAGTATACAAAGCTGCCATGCACTCAACTGCCCGCCATTACAACTCGCTCGACGGGACATTGAGGGCTGAACCCGACATTGAGCCCGCCATCCCACATGAGGAACAACCTCTCTTACCTTCAGAGGAAATCTGGAAACCGCCGCAAGGCTTCCTCTGGATCCAAATCGGTAAGCGTCACTGCGAGACGACAGTACCAAACCGCTAAAGATTGAGTTAGCGATTATGTCCAATGTTTTTCTCTCGGGCTTTGACGGCACAATCACCGCTTCAACATACGCCGTCATCAGCTCAGAGTTCAACGCTGCCAACACCGCCTCATGGCTCACCACCTCATACCTGATCACCAGTACCGCTTTCCAACCTCTTTACGGTCGATTTTCCGATATCTTCGGTAGACGCATCTCCTTCTTTACGGCGACCATCACATTCATGATCGGCTGCATTGGCTGCGGCGTCGCCAAAGATATCATATTTCTCAATCTGATGAGAGCGTTGACTGGAATTGGTGGGGGTGGCTTAATGACCATGGGTATGGTGAAATATTTCCATCCTACGGACAACGTTGAATGCTAATATCGTTCAGCTACCATTGTCAATTCGGATCTGATCCCTTTCCGTCGTCGCGGCATGTATCAGGCCCTCCAAAATGTTATGCACGGTTTTGGTTCTATCTGTGGTGCATCCTTTGGGGGTTCAATTGTTGACACTATTGGGTGGCGGTGGTGCTTTCTGATGCAGGCCCCCGTTGGACTACTTGCACTCATCACAGGTCACCTGGTCATTCATCTGCCCAGGAAAACCGACCTTATCGAACCGGGCCAGGGCCTCCGAGCGATCTGGCAACGAATCGATCTCTCCGGCGCATGCGTGCTCATTCTGGGCCTCTCCAGCCAGCTGGTTGGATTAAGTTTGGGCGGAAACGATTTGCCATGGTCTAACATATGGGTGATTTTCTCACTCGTAGCAAGTGTGGTCCTTTTAGGTGCCTTTGTGGTTATTGAAACAAAGACGTCTGCGATCCCGCTTATTCCCCCGAGAATGCTGCGAGGCCTCCTGCCTATTGCTACCCAAGTCTCGAATGTCTGTGTCGGGATGGCGGCGTATGCAGTATGTAGTGTGGCAGCTTTTTCGCAACTAGAGCTAACATTAGTAGTTCCTTTTTACCCTCCCATTGCTATTCCAAGTCATCCTCTTGGACTCCGCCGCAAAGGCCGGTGCGAGACTGGCGATCCCGTCGCTCGCGACCCCCGTGGGTGGTGTTATCTCCGGCATTGTCATGTCCCGTTGGGGGAAACTGGCCCAACTTGTACGTGCGGGCGCTTTGCTGATGTGCATCGGAAACCTGCTAGTGATGTCACTGCAATTCAACGATGCTGGCTGGAAGTACTTCACATACGTGATTCCGGCCAGCTTGGGCCAGGGTATCGTGTACCCCGGGATTTTGTTTACGTTTTTGGCCGCATTCGACCATTCTGGTACGTACAATACAATCCAACATTGTCTAGATGGATTATTAAACTAACAATTCGCAGACCACGCTGTGTCGGCGTCCACGGTCTACCTGGTGCGCTCACTCGGCACCGTTTGGGGGGTGGCGATCACATCCACGATTATACAAAATACATTGCGCTCAGGCCTCGATGAGGCCTTGAGTGGAGTACCAGACAAATGGAAAGTAACATCCCTTTATTTGCGAGTAGGCGCTAGTTGAGCGATAGCTGATCAATGTGTGGTACAACTCCAGATTATCGATGATATCCGACACTCGGTGTCGGCTATACATGACCTACCGCCGGATATCCAAATGGTCGCTAGACTGGTATATTACCGGGGTATCCGACTGTCCTTTATGGCTTCGGCTTGCTTTGGGTTTGTGGCTACCATCGCTGCATTTTTCACAAAGGGCAAAGGGCTACATCGTGCGAATGATGCGTAAACCTATCTCGGAAGGCTAGTTATATAGGGCTAGTCACCCTTGAGCCTTGAACTCAACACCGGGGGTGAAAAATGTCAAGGTAGGTCCGATGGAGGTAGACGGGGTGGAGTTGGACGAGGTGTCGGAATTAGTTCCATGCTGGGAGACATATTAGGTGTGAACGGCAGCCTTATGAACAGAAAGTCTACAGCAATAGAAACAGAGATGTCATAAACTTTATGGCAGATCAGCCTTACCAGAACTTACTGACAGTCATTGGCGACTGCCACCGTACTTTAACCCATAGCAACACTACCTCGTATCTATTCCGCAATGCGGAGAAATCCCATTCCCAGGGAGAAGAGAACCAATAGATAAACCTCAAGTGATAATGAACCTTAATCCGGGGTTTGGAAATGCGGGGAAGTATCAATTAGGCCAAAATATCCTCAAGCCTCAATGGCCACACAACCTACTTTGCAAAGCTTCTTCAACGTCGATCCGCTATCAATTCCGCCGTAATTCCGCTATAATCACGCATTAGGGGGACCGGAAAACACTTCTGCCTGTCAAGAACTAAGATAATGCAGCGTTGATAAACACAGCTCGGAATTCGATAAGCGTTCCGAGTATCGTTCACTATCTTGATAGGGTATGATATCGCTACTAACGCATGACCAGAAACCCTAACGTCAACTCCATCAATCGTAAGCTTCAATGGCCGAGTGTAGAACAATATGGGGAGAAATGCAATGAAATATATCTACACCCTTACACGATCCGCACAATTTATCACCTCACTTCACATAACAGTATGAGCAAACAAGACCTCAAACCCAATCATGACCTCTCCACTCCGTCTATCGAACTCTCCAACGGCCAAGTCGCCGTAACAGGCCTCCCCAATGCGCCGATGAAGCAAAACTTCAGCATACTCAGCATCATCGCGGTAGGTTACAACATCTCCAACAGCTGGGTTGCCATCGCGGCCAGTTTCGCTATCGCCATCCAGTCCGGCGGAGCGGTGACCTTGCTCTATGGAATCATTCTCGTTGCCGCTATTATGCTCTGTACAGGACTGACACTTGCTGAACTTGCAAGTGTCTACCCCACTGCAGGTGGGCAATATCATTTCACCTCAATCCTGGCGACAAGTCGCTGGAGCCGCAGTTTGTCATACTCCAGTGGGCTCGCAGCTGTGTTTTCATGGATTACGCTGAGTGCATCCATTGCACTGTCCTCGGCTAATGTGCTTATGGCCATTATAATCCGGTGGCGGCCGGAATATCAACCTGAAACCTGGCATTATTTCCTCGTGTATCAAGCTATGAATGCTGTTATGGTTTTCTATAATATATTCCTCACGAACAAAACATTGTGGATCTACAACCTTGGTTGTATGTGCCCGATTATCTTACGTCTAACATCACCTAGTCAATGACTAAGGCTAACGGAAATAGTCCTACTTTCCATATCCACGTTTCTCGCCATAACAATCACCTGTCCTGCTCGCTCCTCCATCCAACTTGACTCCTCGCAAGTCTGGACGCAATTCGCCAACGGCTCCGGCGGGTGGCCAGACGGCATCTCCTTCTTGACAGGCCTCTCAACACCTCAATTCATGCTTTCTGGTCTCGACGCAACGCTCCATCTCGCCGAAGAATGTCTTCAACCCGAACGAATTGTCCCAAAGGCAGTCATTATTACTGTTATCGTGGGGTTCTTAACCGCCTTTCCCTTCTCTATCGCTATAATCTACAGTTACAAGGACATTGAGCTCTCCCTCACAACACCAACCGGGTACGTCGGCCCCAACTTTTTCAGGTCTACCAGAATGTAGCGTTGTTCTAACATGAACCAATGGAATCCAGCTTCCCAATCTACTTTATATGGGAAAAGGCCACGCATTCCCCAGTAGCAGCTACGATCTTCATGGCCTGCATGCTCACCGTATCCTGTGTTGCCCTAAATGCAGTGCACCAAACGTCATCCCGCTTAACTTGGTCTTTTGCCCGAGACGAAGCGCTCTTCTACTCGAGCCAGTTGGCCTCTGTGAGCCCGACTCTCGGAGTGCCTGTATACGCGATCCTGCTGGATGGGCTGTGCGTTTTGTTACTGGGAGTTGTCTATGTTGCTTCCTCCAACGGTATCACAGCCCTACCCTCGTCACACTCGTGTATATTTTAGTCTATACCTTGCGTGCTAACACAAAATGCAACAGCATTCAACGCCTTCATAAGTACAACCGTGGTCGTCGCACAAATCTCCTACGCCATTCCCTCCGCACTTGTTCTGTATCGTCGTCGATCGACCGATTATCTCCCTCCATCCAGACCATTCAAACTCATAAATACAGTTGGGTACATTGCCAACATAGTAACGATTGCGTGGGCTGTTGTGTTGACTGTCTTTTTCTCCTTTCCAACTGTGTTGCCAGCTATAGGTGGAAATATGAGTATGCTGTCTTCCCTTTATCTACCTTTTCTCATTTTCTGCTCTTTAACAGGGAAGATATGCTAATGGTATCGTAGACTACACTTCCGTGGTGCTCGTCGCAATGTTAGTTCTTGGAATCGCGAACTGGTTCGCATATGCACGGAAGCATTATCATGGGCCGAGATTAGAACTATGAGACTTTTATTTTTCACTTGTTCAACGATTCGTCGGTTCTATACCTATAGCGTCTTCTCTATGTGCTCGTCTTATGTCTATAAGCCTCGTTAGTCCCAGCCTGTTCCTACAATAAAACCAAAGTTATTAGCAACAACCGAGGCAGAGACCTTATAATATAGACCCTTTCTACTGGTCGCATTACCTTGATACGGTCAGTTCATTGGTGTGTACCTTGCTACCCCTGTGTGTATTTATTTTGTAGCCGTTTCACAGCATTTCTACTATGATAATTTATGGAATGGAGGCCTATAACTGGAACCAACCAAGTAAGTATACATGAGCATGGCTGCCACGGCACGTGAACGCCGCCGTTTTAATTGATCATTGTTTCTGCCTCGGGCAGATCAGCCGTTCGTCGCGACTCTGATCATGAGATCACCTGTGACAGAGACTGAAGCTTTTTTTCATCGCCTCCTAATTGAGGTTGTCTAAATTCTTTACTAAATACATCTCCAGGCAACCGAATACTCAATTTAGAAGTTCTTTATATATATATATAGTCTGGAACCTACGTATGGTCATCTACAAGAAGTTCTAGAACTTCTGATGAAGGTTTCTGCAAGAGTGCTGCGCCTTCTGACAGATGTCATTGAAACCGGTTGTTGCATCGACTAGCCACTCTTTAATTAAAAATGACACGATGGCTGTGGCTTGTCTGTTCCGAAGCCTCCTATCAGAGGGGAAGGGTCCGCAGAAGTGGAAATGACGGTGGTGGACATAAGCCAATGAGATGGATGTTGAGTGTCTGCGTAACCAATGGGAGCGTTGTGGCTAGTGGGGGAAGAAGGGGGAATTCGGAACTCGGGTCTCTTACTAGGATGGGGTCCCTGTAGGGCTGTGGCTGTGGAAAGGGGGCTGTGTAAATGCACTATGTAGTACTAGTAGTAACTCAGCTCATTATTGTAAATTATATTGTCTGACGGGTTTGTGCTACGGACTGTCTCAACTACCGAGGATTGTTGTTGTTGTTGAATCAAATACGACACACAAAAAAAGGGGGGGGGGGGGGTGTTTAAAAATGGGGGCCAGTCAGTGATAACAAAGTTTGCACGGGCAGGATTCACACCAGCCCCAATGCGGAATGCCGGGAAAAGCAGCTGAGAGCCTGAGACCGACGGTTGAGGACAAGGGAGTCCGGGTGGAAACATCGATTGCTTCCTAGTGGGTATACGAAGTGCTTAGTGATGAGAAAATTTCTTGGGTGAGAATGGCAACGAAATTCTGGAAATTCTAAATTGGATTGGACTCAATCTTTAAAGAGTGCAATCTGAGCCACACGGGGCGATCGGCTTCTCCTCTGTTTTCAATTCCATTCCCTCTTTTGAATTTCTCCGCTTCGGACCTTGTCAGCTTTTCTCCCCCGTTGGTTCTTAATTCCACTTTTCTACTCTCTCTTTCCTTTTCCCCCCTTCAAGTTCTTGTCTCTTGTTCGACCCGTTCGTACTTGGCATTTCTTAGGTACCTTCTACCCCCTTTCATTGGCCCTTACCGTGCCCACGAGAGCCTCTTCCCCATCATCTTAATTTTCTTCTTCAACCGATTCCATCATTTCGAAGCTTGATTTGATCAGTCCATACTGACCGGTGCGACAGTCGTTCTGCCCACAGATATCTATCATCATGAGTTACCAACAACAGCCCCCCTATCCTCCCCAGCCTGCGTAAGTACTCCAATGTCACCCGATTTTTCATATCCATATTTGCGACCGGCTTTGCGATCTCTATCCAGGTAGTGTCGGAGGCTACGGCGTTGCAGTTGGCCAAGGCGCGGTTTTAAGGGTCTTGTCCGATGTCCTCCATTGATTTCCCCGTGGAGTGAGCGGACCGGACAGGAAAGACTCGACACTTGTGCCGCCCAAGTTATTCACAATTCATTCTAACTCCCGGCCTCGATACAGCTACGGTCCTCCTCCCGGTAACTACGGTCCTCCTCAGGGCGGGTACCCTCCCCAACAGTACGGTGGTTACCCTCCTCAGGGTCCTCCTCCCGGACAATACGCACCTCAAGCTCCCGTAAGTTGCGACTCCGGACCGTCTCTCAGGGCGACAAGCTAACGATCGTACCACAGATGGGATATCAGCAGCCGCCGCCACAGCAGCCGCCACAGCAGCAGGAGAAAAAAAGTCACGGCTGCCTTGGTGCCTGGTGAGTACTCCTTCGGGTATCGGCTCGTGCATGGTGCTAATCCTCATCTTTCCTTTAGCTTGGCCACCCTTTGTTGTTGTTTCCTGTGTGAAGAGAGTTGCGAATGCTGTATGGAATGTATCGAATGCTGCGAAATGTGCTAAAGCTTCACGACCCGTATATGACCTCGATGATACGATAATACCTACCCATTGCGTGCGGGATAGCCGGTTGGGGTGCGGGCGCCGAGAGGCGCTGAAACTGTCGCGATTCGGCGTACAGCCCTGTTCGCTTATTTCGCTTTCCTTTGACCTTGTCGGTCTGTCCCCTGGACAACGTGGACCGTACCGATTTTTATCAATCATGTTTACTTACTTGGGGATAATGGCTTCCAGGACAAAGTGCTGGATTGGGGAAGAGACTTGCTTTAGCTGGATGGCGCTTTCAGTTCGATGATCTTTTCATTTCTTGCGGATCTTTTTCTTTTGTTTCCTTCTTGCGTCGGTGTTTCTTCGAAGGGAGCATTGTTTTACGATCGATTGTCTTCGTGGATCGTGGAGTGCAATATGTCCATCTGCAGTACGGAGATAGTCTTCAATTGGACCTTTATATTTTCCTTCTATCTCTTCTCATCAGAAACCTTGTGCCCACCTAGCTTGAAAGTGTAACAGGAGATGGTATTATGCCAACAGGTTAAGATGTTTAGATTCTTGAAGACAAGAGCCAGTGAGAGGTTGGATATAAGGGTGTCACGGGCTCATCCGATTGGCCACCCACACATTAACCTCAGCCTCTCATCTTGCCCACAGTATATCAATGTCTTCACATCCATCTATCCTGATAGCAGTCAGGTAAGGAGGTTTAACAAGGCAATCGATCAGATAACTAGGTTAGGGACCTGTTGTATGCCCGCGACCGAACATCTTCCTCAATCATCGGTTGAGGAGTCACCTGAGGATGCAAAGGGCGGACGTGGAATTCGTTACGAGACACGCTGGCTCCCAATACTCATGGCGGTTTTCGGAGGCGAAGTGAATGGCGTTACCAGCGAGACGTCATAGGATCAAAGCTCTCAATGCCCTCAGGCACATCTCAACTCGATGACAACATCGACCACTGCCTCGTTTGAGGTCTCCAGATGGGCCGGAATCGAATGGCGCTCTGTTAAATAGCCCGGAGAAATGTCGGCAGAACCGCCAGGCATCAACATTAATTAATTCAATGCAACCCTGATGGCAATAATAGCCTGCGGTTGAAGACGGAAAAATAATCTCCGTGCAATGCAGCATCCTATGCCCATTTTTGGGCACGAGTGAGACGATCACAACAGCAATGATTTCTGTGATGCGGGGGACCTCCGCATTTTTATTCTCTCCACTTCAGTGTTTCAAGGAGCGGGTGTCTTTGGATACAAGTCATGAAGCCTAATAATACATGATACGATGTATACACGGACGAAACATGTTATTGATTTTACCCGCCGAGGGGGCTAGATTCCTTGAAAATGCATGCTGGCTCAATGGTCGCTCCTCGACACGCTATCATGCAATCCGGCAAAATGTCAAACCATCGTCCTGCATGAAGCTGTGACTTCATTGTCTACCTGCATACCCCTCAAGGACTTTTACCAGAAGCGGAAGTCTTGTTCCTCAATCCCTCAAATGTCATGGTCCTACTCCACAGGGAATACTGTCTTTTAGCGAGCAGACTCTCTTCGGCATGTCTGCAATTGCCGGGAAACGGTATGTGTCATGGAGTAGACTCCGTTGGGGTCGGAGATAGAAAACAGATATAAATTGTCTGGGGTTCACTGGCCGGGGTCAAGAACTGGACGGGAATAAGATCGGCAGAGTGCATGTACCGATCGCCCTTGTAGGGGAGAAGCCACTATGCTACGCAAATATTTCCTTCTGCCCTTCCTGGCAGCCTGCGGTGCAGCGGTTGAGATCTCCGTTGCATCGTCTGGCGGTAATGCCACTAGCGGTTTACAATATGGTATCATGGAAGAGGTAGGGTCCCCACCGCGAGTGGGTTCAATCGGATATAGTGGCTGATAATTATGTAGGAAATCAACTACTGTGGTGATGGGGGTCTGTATGCGGAGCTGATTCGCAATCGTGCGTTCCAGGGAGGCGAGAAATACCCTTCCACATTGGATGCTTGGATCCCAGTCGAGGGATCGGCGCTGTCTCTAAAGAACCTCAGTCAACCCCTGTCATCTGCACTGCCAACGTCAGTCAATGTCAAAGGAACGAGAGGAAAGGCCGGTCTTACCAACTTGGGTTGGTGGGGTATCGACGTGAGAGAGCAGACGTACACCGGCTCCTTCTACGTGAAGGGTGCCTACAACGGAACATTCACAGCTTCCCTCCAGTCCAATAAGACTGGCGAGGTATATGCCAGTGCTGTCATGGTGTCCAAGAGTGCTCGTGGCGAGTGGACACAGCATAACTTTACTTTGACCCCACCAAGGCTGCCTCAAACACCGAGAATACGTTCTCTATTACCTTCGATGCTTCTGTGAGTGGATACCTTAGTGACCGGTAGATTCACCCCTACTGACTGTGTAGAACACCGTTGATGGCTCTCTTGACTTCAACCTAATCAGCCTGTTCCCTCCTACCTATAATGACCGTCCCAATGGGCTTCGCAGGGATTTGATGCAAGCGATGGCCGACTTCGGACCTGTATGTCAATATGGTTCTATCCAATAAAAGGGTATTGCTAACAAATCAGAAATTCCTGCGGTTCCCGGGTGGCAACAACCTCGAGGGCGATACCCTTGATGGCAGATGGAAATGGAACGAAACCATTGGACCTCTCAAGGACCGCCCAGGCCGTGCAACAACCTGGTCCTATCAAGAAACCCACGGATTAGGGCTCGTCGAGTACATGGAATGGTGTGAAGACCTTGGAGTCGAGCCCAGTAAGTCGCTTATCACCACAAGTCATGACTCCTCTAACAAGTCTGCAGTCCTTGCCGTATGGGGTGGATTCGCACTGAACGGCGACGCAATTCCCGAATCCGAGCTTGGTGTATACGTGCAAGATGCCCTGGACGAGCTAGAATTCCTCACCGGCTCCGTCGATACCGAATATGGTGCCCTCCGTGCATCCCTCGGTCACCCAGACCCATGGACAGTCAAGTATGTCGAAGTCGGCAACGAAGATAACCTAAACGACGGATTGGATTCATACAAATCCTACCGCTTCCAGGCCTTCTACGACGCCATCAAGGAGAAGTACCCAGACATCACCGTCCTGGCATCCACCGTAGAAATCGACTTCCCCGGCGATGCAGGCGGTGACTATCACCTGTACGATACGCCAGACAACTTTGTCGAGAAGTTCAACTTCTTCGACCAGTACAGCCCCGACCATCCGATTCTCCTTGGTAAGTACTGGCTCTAGACCACTTTAGCAAGCCAATCACCTTTTCTCATTCACTAACAATTCTGAAATCCGCACAGGCGAAATCGCGGCAATTCAGCTCAACGGACGCGAAATCGTCTGGGGCACCTCCAACCATTTCTCGCAGTACCCATGGTGGATCGGTAGCGTCGCAGAAGGAGTCTTCCTCATCGGTGCCGAAAGAAACGCAGACAAAGTCCTCGGAACAACATACGTAAGTATCATCGAGATACCCCCAACTTCTCCCTCACAGTAGGATCAACTAACTAATGTACGTCACAGGCCCCCTTCATGATGAACCTCGACAACTACCAATGGTCCCCTACCTTCCTCGCTTTCAACTCGAACCCAGATGAGACGGCGCGTTCGACCAGCTGGCACCTTTACGATGTATGTATATACAAATACACCCATTTCCCTGTCATGGCTTAGGACTTTAACTGACGCCAAAAACAGCTCTTCTCCCACAACTCCTTCACACACACACACCCCACAACATCAAACTCCAGCTTCGGACCTCTCTACTACGTCGCCGGTGTTGACAACACGAGCAACTCTCATATCTTCAAGGCCGCCGTTTACAATAGCACCGCTGATGTGCCCGTCTCTCTTACCTTTGATGGTGTCAAGGCCGGTACCAGTGCGAGCCTCACTGTGCTCACCGCCGCAGATCCACTGGGTATGAACGAAGTGGGAGTTGCTGATATTGTCGATAAGAAGACCTCCACCGTGACGGCAGGCGCCAACGGTGTGTTTGATTTCAGTCTGCCAAATCTGAGCGTGGCCGTCCTGAAGACGGAGTAGGCGTGTACAAGAAGTTGTTGGGTTAGATAGGCATTCAAACAGGATGAATGAATGAATGAATAGAGTATGCAGAGATCACTTTGGAATATCATATATATTTGTGCTTGACGTCCTTCAATCCTTGGCTTGGTTATTATTATTACACTTATTATTACTCTTATTATTATTGTTGGTTCTTTTTTTTTTTTTTTTTTTTTTTCTCTTTTTTTTTTTTTTTTTTTTTTTTTTTTTTTTCCTCCTCTTTACCAGTCTAATAGTGGATAAGTATTATCGTGCCACGTGAACTTACCTCAAATCCTCTCCAAATCAGTCTATAAGCGAGAGAAACTTAGACCAGCGTTTAAGCGTAGTAGGAGACTGAAGCGTTCTAATGATAACGATGACATACCACTATTCTGGGAAGTTAATAGACCGATATGGTATATCTCAGTCACAGAATCACGAACTTTTGCACGGAAAGCCAATATACGCTTACAACTAATCACAAACACAGAAATGGTGGACAGATATTCTATCAGTGCTCTATTGTCATATTTTGTAACACGAAAGACAAAGGTTCAGCGAATGAGTATTCGTGACATTCCTAATTGTGTGGTACGGTCGCCTTTCCTGGTGGGAAAGGGGTAATCCAGAATGGCTGGAATACAAGGGTAAAGTTCGAATGTCTACCTAATATATATTAAAAGACTGGATCTCAGGGATTGTGCAAGTTGAATAAGTCAAGTTCATTAAGCTTTAGTATCTTAAAATCGTCCTTTATAATTGTTAGTACACTTATCTGCAGAGTCAGTATTAAAAGGTATCCTTATGGAAGCACACTCCTGAAAGAGGAGGCAGAGATTAAATATTGTGTCATTCAGTTCCCGAAAGGTATCACCACACAAGAAAGTGAACTTAATATAGATACACCATGTGACTGATTTGGTGTTGCAAGTTAGTCCCAGATTGCTGGCGCGGTACAAAGCATGTGCTATGGTTCCCCGCGTCGGAGGATTTCAGAGCCCTTCTCATTATTATCAGGGGGTCATGTCAGAGGTCAGTGGTCATATCCAGGTGAACCTGACTGCAAACCAATCCAACCAAGTCAAGCCCAGTCGATCTAAAGGTGTAAAGTAGTATAGTACCACCTCGAGGTAAGTGAAAATACCATACCACGAGGATCACTAACTCGCGCAGGGTATGCACCGCCTTGAAATCTACGCCCTGTAAATTCTCTCGGAGATAGTCAAGAGTAAGCTAATTAGTAGGAAAGTGCCATATAAGTAGCTAGTTGGCACGGAGTAGCAGTTGTAGAAGCCGCTGCGCAGACATTCCATCCTATCCCCGTTGGGGGACCAAAATGGGCTTCCGTCGCTTTCGAGTATGATCTCCAATTGAATATATTGTTAAACTTTGAGTCTGGCTGAGGTCACTGTTCATCATCACACATTATGTCGTATCGCCCGGTAGGCTTCATAGAGGTCCGGGTTATCTCCCACTGTAGTCTCGAAAGGAAGAGAATTCCAAATATGAAGAAAAGAAAAGAAGAAGTGTAGAATGGAAAGATGAAAGAAGAAGATAAAGTGCCTGTGAAAGAAGAATATAGAAGTTTGAAGAAGCCAAGAATCGAAGAAAAAGTCGAAGAATAAAATGATGATGTGCAAAAAATTAAGCGGTGAAAAGCAATATAAGACAGCTCCTCGGGGGAGAAGAAGTAAAAATAGACAGGAAAGTGTCAAAGAATATATCAACAAGAAATGTGCGAAATAATCAGAAATCTAGCGAAGAGAAACGTAATGTCACACATACGAGTCGATCTCAGGAACTAAAGGCTGAGCATCGAAATAACATGAGGCATCAAGTGACGGTTCCAGGCCCATCACAGGAAAGGCGGACAATGCATCATACCCATTCGTCAATGTTGACTCCAGCCCTGGGACCGGAAAGTCTTCTGGGGAGACTGTGGGCAACCCATTCATCATATCCTCTGCGGGAACAGGGGGTGGTGCCGCAACTAGATCATCACCTAGTGCTTCCTGGTCAATAAGGTTTTGAGCGTTCTCAAGAACTACTTCCTCCTTCTGCACCATCCAGTGCTTAAGGACTTCCATAGGTGGTAGGTTACCACCGCCCTTGCCACCGCGCTTCTCGCTATCTTTCCCACGCCCGCCCCGGCCACGCTGGCAGGGGTTGAAGTGGGTCCGACGCAAGTGAGCAGCAGCGTTGTAGTTAGCACCATATCGCTTTCCATTTCGGCAAGCTTTACAGTTGGCCAAGAAAGTCTTTCCAGGAGAGATATCAACACAGACCCAAACCTTACGAACCACAGCGTGGACCCGCTCAATGTGACGTCGCAGCTCGTGCTCTCCGTGAAACCCATCGGGCTGGTCGTTGCACATAGAGCAATATGTCTTTTGGCGCGGGGGCCGCTGGATCGAGGCCTTGGGAATGGCTGCGACCTCTTTGGAAGTACCATCAGAGGATGAGATACGTATCATCTTGGTCTGGTCGGCCGCCTTAGGCGGAGACATGCTCTGCGATCCCACTTTCGGGGCAATGGGTCTGGTGCCCTGAACAATTTGTTCTTGGGTCCTCCGAGCCGCTCTTGAGGGTTGAGACAGAGACGAGCTGCTACTGTCGGAAGACATGGAATGCTTCATCTCCGTTGCCGGTGACGAAGAAAGAGTGGACACGGGCGGTGCAAAGGATGTAGCAGGGGGTGCAGAGCAGGAGAAGGACGGGGCAGTAGATTCAGTCAAAGGGAACGAGACATGATCCATATCGCGCTGCGCGGATGTGAAGGGGTTTGTAAATGGAACTTTCATAGGGGACGTGGCGGGAATGAAGTCTGAGGATGGGAAAGGAAAAGAGCAGTTTGGATTGAGATGTGGTCCCGAAGAATCAAATCTCATCATCCCCATACCTCCGCACAGTGAGTCGGTAGTTGGGGTTCTACTCATCTCCACTGCGGCCGACACCGGTTGGGCCGGTTGGTCAACCAACGATGGTCTCCCGAGCCCAGTCAGGTTGGGAACCAGATCCGATTGTCCGTGATATTGCGGGACGAATGATGGATTCGAGGGTTGAACTCCAGTCGCCGTGGCATCCGTAGCAAGCGCCATCGAAAGTGCGGAGACTCCGCCTTGAGCCTGGTATTCATCCAAGTATTGTTTTGCATATTCGGACGGGGAATATTCGTTGACATGGTCGAGGCGACGATGGATGCGTTGGGGTCCATAGGAGTGTCGATGTCCCGTCAGGGGTGAGGCCAGCGAGGGTCGATGGGAGACCGGAGTCTGCTGACTCTGCGAGCGGACCATAGCCGTGTGCCGAGAGGTGCCCAAGCCCGAGTAGTTCTCCTTCCGAGAATTCGATCTAGATAGCTTCCGGATCGTCTGAGGAGCAGCTGGCGAGGACGCATGAGACAGATCGCGCGTCAAGTCAACGGTCACCGGAGGTTCCGGAGTCTGCCAAGTGTCAATCCAGGGACTGTTGGCGGGAGAGCAGAGAAGAAAGTGAGAAAGGATGGAGTAGCGCAACAGGGACACAGGATGGGTTAAGAACGGAGAGGTGGAAAACAGGCGGGAGCAGAAGACCAAGATAGATCACATACGGTGACTCGTCGTTTCGTCGGAGGAAGACCAGAACCAGGTAGAGTCCGCGGAGTATCCTGTCGAGTCCGTTTCCCAGGTTTCTCGAGAGATGAACCATCATTGTGAAGGGTGCCAGAACCAGAAACCGGGAGGTAGCTGGGGGAAGATACAGCGGCTGTGGTGGGCATGAACTGATTTAATTGCTCACTCCAAAGTTCGTTGCGCTCTGCTTCCGGGAGGTGCGAATGCCGATCCAAGAAAGCGTCCCGATACCCAGAGATGGCCCGTTTGAAGAGTTCCTCGTCGGCCATATTGACAGCCATATTGGAAGATAATCCTCTTTTGAGTGTTGCCGTTTCTCACGTGAGATGAGGCAGGAAAAGAGCTGCTATCAGTACCAAATGACTCTGGGGGCTTAGGAGGGCAGTTCTCTATCCGAGTCGTGAGTTAGTGCTTGATGACAAGGAGAAGCTGACAACTCAGAACAAGTGGGTAGAGATGACTAACTGGTAAATCAAGATTGATCCCGTGATGTGCCGTGCGGAATCGGCGAATTTGATGGAGTAAAGAGAGGGGGGCTTGGTAGTGTGATGTGATATGCGATAAGGAGATAAGGAGAAGGAGAGATCAAGAAGTATAGGAGGTAAGACAAGGTTTCGGATGTGGAATGGTTGAGAAGATAGAGATGGAGAGGAGGAGGAAAGGATGTGATAGATATAAGGGCTCCGAGAGTTGGAAGAGCAAGTATCAAGATATATGTGATGCGACAGATGATCGATAGTTGGGGGAGGTTTGAGAGGAGGGAGGTGAGGGAGATATCAATTTAAGAATTGAGCCCAAAGCTCTCCACAGCCCGGTTTAATCAAATGGCCCGGACTACGGAGTACAATGGATGACTGGGATGGGGGAAAGGGGGGGTGGATTTGATGGTGTATGGAGAGGTAGGTTGTAGTCGTAGTGTGAGGACAAAAAGTCCGTCAGAGAGCAGTAGTTCATGGCAGGTTTGAAACCAACCGGGCGGGGATGAGACTCCATGAGATGAAGGGAAAGATTGGCCAGTGCCAGCCTGCACTAAAGCAGGAATGGCAGTGTGGACCGGGGGGCATGAGAATGATCATGGATGGGCAGAAGGGTTGACAGAGATGAGGGTCTGGACTCTAGAACAAGTCTGTCGACCGTCTGGGGTGGGCAACAGTCACCAGTGGTCAAATGGAATTATTTGATTTTGGATTTTATTTTGATTTTAATTTTTTTTTTCTCAATGGATTGTAATATTTTAATTATTTCATGATTTTTTTGTTTTAATTTTTAGATTATTTATTTATTCATCCATCCATTCATTCTATTCTGTTCCTTTTTTTGGGCGGCCCAGTGTTTACCTAAAATTATCGTAGGATTCAATACGTATCCTAGTTATGATTATTTTATTTTATTTTTGTTATAATTTTAATTGTTTTCTCTCTTTTTCCTGGTGGTTAGAGAGAGCACTAGTACAAATCCATCTATGGGGATGTCCAAGCCTGGGGCAACAACAAAACAATAAGAGGAACTTACTCCGTAGATGAAAAACAAAAGTAGTAGATCAAATAAAATAAAATAAAAATCAAATAAAAAATAGAGAACATCGTCATCGTCAGTAAACTAACTAAAACCGCGTTAGCGCAAAGAAACCCAGAAGGTGCCCGGAAAAGAGAAAAGGGGAGAGTAACACGCTGACTGGTCAAACGCAGCTTGAATCGCTACAGACCAGACAGACGGCTATCATGGGACAAATAAGATACCTCCATGGCTTAGACGGATAACGAGTCAATGAAGGATGAGGTGCGAGCCCGGAAGTGAGGCAGCGAAACGGATTGCGCCGACGCGCTGCCGGTCCAGCAAGAGAACAGATAAGTAGGATGTGTTGGATGATCAGTCATCAGGATTACTTTTATTAGTACATCCCATAGAAGGTTAGGCTGTAGGACAGTCTCCTACCTAACCCACTCTGGACTAAGCCCAGTCAGTCCACTGCAGTTTAGTACCCTAGATTAGTTAGGTTAAGCGTAAGTGCAATACTCTGTACGTCGTAGTACTAGGTACGGAGAGAGAGGGTGATGGGGTTCCAGTCCGTATTCCCGTTACCTCCCTAAGGGCGCCTACAGCGGGAAAGCCTTAGGAATATTCGGTACCAGCGTTACGTACCCTAAAATACCCTATTATCGGCCACCTGAGGGAAAGTCCATGAGACGCAGCGCTCCGTTCGCTGTACAACTTGACCCAACTGCTCCTCACACCCACTTCTCTTGATTTTTAGGCCCTGTTAGTCGTCCTCATCGCTGCCTCTATTGTGACGTACAGCCCGTTCGGGTCTCAGCTAAACTTCCCCCATCGACTCGATGTCTGCCACGTCGTTTAGCTTCCACCTATTTGGGTTCTTTCGTCCCCATCCCTAATCCAAGAGGTGTCCTTGTTGGGTCAGTCGCTTTTTCACTATCAGCTCATGGTGAACCGATTATGAGACAGCCGATTTGAACGTTAAGCCCGTTATTATCGTGGGAATGAAGAACCCGATCTTTATCAGTTCTAAACCGTTTGTCACATTTACAAGATCCAGGTATAGTTCAGGAGTATAGTAGTCTTCCCGCTACAAAACGGAATACTGGGCTCTATCTTCCGGAAGGCCAATCCGTGCAATCAGAATTTGGGTAACAATCGATATGCGCCACGTTCTAGCTTGACCACCAGAAAATGTTCTTTTAGTCGGCTCGAGTCGTGAAGGTTCCCAAGTTGTATAGCTATTACTCAACAATGGTCGCAGTGACAGTAACCTACTCCCCGAAATTGAGCAGTCCCATGGTACGCCCGCGGGAGGTTCCCAAGGTTCCGTACAGAATTTCGACTCCGTATATTCGACATGGTTGCGGGTATACATACGTAATCAGAGTTCTCCTAATTTTCCTCTCTTCGGAGGGGTATTTTCGTTCTTCTTTCGGCTTCTGAGTTCTGCGATGGCTCCGCCTCTATTGTCTGCGGTAACCGGACGATCTCGAAACTATCGACGAACGAACGATCGATCATTTGACGAGGGATAAAGTGGGACTCCTCCGACTGCCCAACAGGGTAAATGATCTGATCACGTGTCGCACGTGATAACGGGTGCCAACCAGGTCATCAGGCAGAAGGTCACGGCAGTCGCGGGTGAACAACAACACAGTTGAAAGTGGAGCTGTAGCAGTACTATGGTACTCCGTAGTAGTACGGCCTGAGAGATACCATACCTCATAGGCGCTTCGATATCCATCATCATCATCATCATCATCATCAAACTCATTACCTATAGCCGACCACGATAATGACTAACCGATGCAGTTTCAAGTATTCCCCTCCAACTATTATGCAGTGGTCGCTGCGATTCCAGCGGTCAGGGAAAACCCTAGCCCGCCGTTGTTTCATCTGTAGGAAATCCGACATCCACCGCCAATCCACAGCTAAGTCACCGCTTTTTTGAGTCTTGGTATATCCATTCTTAGTAGCCAATACTATGTGCCAAAAAGTGTGACTCAGTCCCTTCACATACCCGATTCGGCTCTCGTTTGTTCCTTAGCCATGTAAACTCTCCTCATTATTCATACCGTCGGACTCAATTCAGTCTAGAAGGAATCTGAGGACGCTCGGACTAGATCTGTGCCTGAATTGCTGTTCACCGGCTTTAGAACGTCTACCCCTCTATGACGAAATGTTCGAGAAAACCGCGGCAGCCTCTTAGTTACTGCTCCACCACGTTTAATGAGTTTTTTTTTTTTTAATTATTATTATTGTTTTGTCTGCTTTGTGAGTACTAAGTACTACCCTGAATGATCGGGTCACTACAATGAAGTGGGGGTTCATCCGTCTCCTACTGGATGAATTTTCATAGTGAGAAACAAAATCTAATTATTCTCCGGTAACCCGACTTCCCCCCCTCTTCTACTACTAAGTCGTTCCCCTTTAGCAGATTGATGGCCAAGATGCTATCATCCAATACATCCGTAACAACCCAATCGCCTAGCAACAACCACGAGAGAGGGAAAAGGGGGGGGGGGGGAAGACATGTAAGGTACAAATAAATCTCATGATTGTATGGTGTCCAATACGTACCTGATCACAATATCGCAAAAATAGCTCCTCTAGCGCTATTCGTCCTTCCAGAAATGTCGGAGCGTGCCCTCGAAGGGAGAATAATCCTTTCATCTGACAAATAGACAATCGACGTGGCTATAGTGGAACCCAGGGATCGCCGTCTGTCCTGTCACAGTCGAATGATAGGGCCAGGACCTCTGAGTGTTGGTACACTAGTATTCACTATCTGTGATTTTATGCATCTACACCTACACAGGCAGGTACCAATCCTGGACCGTCCCGCGTAGGTAGTGAAGAGCGAAGCACAAGGAATCTTCGTAGAAGCTGTCTGCGGAGGGGTAACCGAGAAAGAACAAGGTACGTAGATGGAGAACCCGAGGCGTACTATGTCATGAAGCGCTCCACTTCGGAAAATTTGAGGTTGCACTCCGTCGAAGAACATATCAGCAGTAAATGTCATACATATCCGAGTGCCCGATGCAATTAGGTGCCTCAGGTGCTGATTCATGAGCTAGAGAGGTATAGTGTGATCTGACTTCGTATCTTGTACTCATTGGTGGAACCTAAATCCATATGATGGGGTCGATATACCTACCTGAGGAGTAGATGATTTGTACAATGACCGAGGGACAATCAGTGCGCAGGACGTTCTCCAGGCAAAGTGCCAACGCTCGGAAATCGATCGACCTGAACAAGAGAGCAGGTGGCAGTACCATTATCCCCTCAGAAAGCTGAACCTACGACAGCAAATCATTCTCCAGTGCCCAATACCAGTCTCTGCCTTACTCTGATCCCTGCAGACAGCGAGTGAGTCAAAGACTGCTCAAACATCGGATACAGACTCCGTATGCGTGTGAGGATATCTCGAACGCAAGAGCTCTCGAGAATCAATGTAGAAGGTTGTCTGTGCCTGGCCAGGCTCTGCGACGCCCCATGCTGACCACCATGTCGGATACATAATACACGCTCTTATAGAGCCACCTTCATGCTCAGCAGCTTTCGTTAAGGTTCCGAGACGCAAGCCCATCCGTTTCATGTGGCACAACCTTTTTCAGCTCGATGCTCATGGCCACATTTGGAAATCTGCTACCTTACACTTGGGTATCTCGGGCGAGCGCCTCAGTTAGCCACTTCCACTGCGCCAGGTTTATCGGGGTGTTGTGGTGGTGGTAAGGCACAGGACAGTTCAGCCATAATTCCTACAGTTCTCTGAACAGGATATCTGTCGATGACGCGTCCAACACATGTTGGCAGCCTTGAGTCTTCTCCAGGCAGAGAAAAAGCCTTGGACTGGACAAGGTTTCAGAATCAGAGGAGTTGTATTTGATCACGTAGGCCTTGGTTTATTAATGGAATAGGATGATAGGGTGCGCTCAGGCCTCAATGTCAAAACCTAGATTGATCGGTTGTCTACGGAACATCCGTCAGAATGCCAGCCTTGTGGCCTGACATCGGGAGCGACAAAAGTGCAGCATGGAGATGAAAATGCTGAGCCCAGTAAAAGCTCAGAAGAGAGGCGAAATAATCATGCCAGGTAGGCAGAAATACGAGAGATATCCAAAGATAGTATTATCGCGATGACTTGTTATCGATTGTACAAGAAACCCGATTCATGACCCCGCAGATCATGTGCGAAGACCAACAGAAGGTCAAAGTCACAACCTCAGTTCGGCTGAAATTGCAGGTCAGTAAGTATGAGTCTACCTGCCTAGCCTAACCCATCGTGTTCAATGGCACGGCCGGGATTACATCATTTTTCTAGTAGTGCTCTTCAATCAGGGTATTCAGAACCAACGCTCCCTGAGAACGCTTAATTTTCAGAAACCCATCATTTGGATCATCATTTACTTTGTTTCTTGCCGAAACACCCTACCTACTCCTTTAGAGGCATGATAATCTTACAGGAAATAATGACAGCAAATCATGTATTCTGTGTCCGAAAAGTTCAGGAGGGTAATTACTAGATTGGGGTCCGAAATTTCTCCGCAAACCGTTCAACACTTTCAGCCCGTTACGCATTGAGGAATTCAACGGCTGTCTCCTAAATTTAGCGTACTCGGAGATTACCTCTTACCAGTCTAAACTTCGGATTGCCAGTGTACCAGAAAACCAAGTTGGAACTATGCGACCAAGTGCGAAGTAGACACTTTCACATGAGCTCGTATTGCACTTTCCTTTTGCGTCATGTGGATCAACTCATTCGTCGGCTCCGAGAGAGATCATACTAGTCAACTACCCCTATTCTTAAACACACTATATGGCGTCTTCGAGCCATGCTAGCAAATTTAATGGCGAAGATCATCAACAATAGATAATGGATCACAGTGTACGGAGCAGAGCAGCTGAAGCTTATAAAGTAGCTTAGTTCGTGGCACCGTGCCGGCAACCTTCTTCTCCAATATGATACTCGACGACCCGAAGAGCAGTATACTATGCGAAGCGCCTTAGTTTCTCGCCGTTCTCGCCGCGTGAGGGACTAATAGTGGTACTGTGGCTATTTTCTACTTGGGAATACCACTCAAACTCCTTGAGTCACAAAATAAAAATAAAAATAAAAATAGCGAGAAGGGGTAAAAGCAGGCGGAGACAAAGAATAAGGTTGTATCTACAAATGTGTGGACACTATTGTATATAGTCGCAAGCCGTAAACCAACTATTTAAATAAGTAACAAAAGACGTAAATGGAGATTATATTCACTCAGATTATACACAACTACTTTAAACATATGTACAGAGTGGTTATAGCTTCTTTCCTCGTACCCAAACGTGGAGACACCTTCCAAGTATGAAGCACATTATCTCCAATCTTTAAAGTACGACGGAGCATTACTTCGACACGACAGTATCTTTGTGTCGTGATCAAACCAATAACCGACAAAGGTAGCAGTACTCTTGAGTGCTATCTGTGAGTACACAGAGATAACTTACTGCCAACTCCCCAGCAGCGAAGTCCTCATACATAGATAGTTTATGGATTACTTATCGCATTTCACTACCTTTATCTATTGATGCCGAAACCAAGAGTTTTATTGTTGAAGGTTTTAAATGTCTGCAATGCAGTCCAGTCAGACTTCACTAAATAAGGCAGAGTCCATGGTGTCTCAGTATCCAACCACATATATCCACATCATTTACGACTGAGCTACTTTCTTCCCAACACAGGTCATGGGTACCATATTTTATGTGACCGCTATAGATCTACACTACACATGATCAGATGTGACTATCCCTTCTTATCTTTGCTTTCTATATCACCTCCACTATAGTTTCAACCAGGCATGTAGTGCAATCAGTATACGTCTATACTTAGCAGTTTAAACAGCTGCTATTGTCTACTATCTGGAATACTATGCACTGACACTAATAGTCTCCATGTTATACGGGCTCAAATACCTCGGCAAGCTGTTAACTATTAAAGATACAATGACTTGACTATATTCATTGGAGTGAATAGCGCATGATCTTAACTCGGTCAGGCATCTGACCAACAGTCCATTGTAGAATAACGATTCTCTGTGTATAATTTGCCAAGTGGTTTGGTAGAGCGAAGTCATGCCAGCAGTGTGTTGTGTCTTCCTTATGTTGGGAAATAATTCGATATGTGCCTTTCCAGAATTCCCAGAGTAGTTCTCGCGCTGAGAAATTGGGAAGAGCATGCTTAAGTATGCTGACAGGAAGATTGGAAGAGATCTTGGAGAGTTTATCATCTGATGAGAAGCATACGGATCAGTCTTTTGCAAGATCGAGGTCGATACTGCATCTGAGGCCTACGCTATAGATGATGAATGGCTAATATAGGTAGCTACGAAAGCATTATAGCTCTTATCCGAGAATATACAAATCGAGATTGTATATATGTAAACCCTTTATATTACTGCAAGAAAGCACTTTAAGACTTAGCTCTACGCAAGAGAAAGGTATGCGGGTTATACTGAACACCGCTGTTATCAAGCTTCAGAGATATATATATTGAGGTAACTTGAGACTGTACATACAAACGATCCACTATCCAGCATTTAAAACCTTGGAATACTTTCCCACAGGCTTATACTAGACAAAAACCATATATTCTGCAGTGACCTCAAAACATCGATGAGAACTTGGTTTCTGGATGTGGGAAGAGACCCAGCTGACGTCAGGTTGCCACTTTCGGGGCCCATTTCCTCCCAAACGGCGGGGAGAGTGACTAGAGTCAGAGGACACTGACATAAGAAGACCACTGGTCTTTATATAAAAACTAGACCCCCTGCTTCAACCTATTCTCACCCGTTTTCCCTCTACTTTTTCGTGCTAGCCAGTGGATGAGAGATATATCAGCTTGAATATTTCCATATCCGGCATCTCGTCAACACGTGACTTCGCGTGGGCGGTCAACAGCCACGTCATAATACGTTGCAGAAAACGAGTCCAATTAATTTGAGGGTCTTTTTGGAGAAAGAAACGCTGGTGGGACGTGCTTCCACCCCCCATGCCACTTTTCATCGTTCCCCCTGAATGATTATCACCATATCCTCACTGTATTGTGAGCAACCTTAGCCCTTCGACCTAGAGGGCACCATTTTTCTTCTTTACTTTTCTGATTTCACTTCGCCATGTCCGATTCGACCCTTTATCTTTACACCTCCCTTACTGCGGGGTCGTCCCATATCGTCACCGCTACTGCACGATTGGAGACGATCCTCAAGGCCAACAAACTCCCTTTCCGCGCAATTGATGTAGCCACCGATGACGCAGCCCGGAAGCTCTGGGGTCGTCGCTCCAAGGGTAGGAAGTTACCGGGTCTGGTGAAGTTTGGCACCGTCGTCGGCGTAAGTGGTCTTTGTTCCTTTTACCCCCTCCTGTCCTCTATATGCCGTGGAATTTAGCAATCGGTCGGGGGATGATGAACGATGATCACGTATGACTGACGATCGTGGAACCCTACAGGACCTGGAAGAGATCGAAGAATGGAACGAATATGGTGAGCTGAGAATGCAGGTCAACAGCGTCGAAGATTTTGGTGATAGTATTCCTGTTACGAGTGCCGTGGCCACCCAACCCGAGTCTGGATCCGCTGTATCCACGCCCGCATCAGAACCTTCGGTACCAAAACAGAGTACAATCAAGATCCAGAACCCGCCCGCGAAGGAATCTCAGAAAGACGACTCCATCACGGTCGCACTGCGCCAGGCTAGCGAGGAGGCCGCCGCCAAAGCTAAAGAAAGCAAAGCTGAGAAGGTGACTCCAGCTGCTGAGCAGAAGCAGCCCCTCCCTGCTGCCATCGAGGAGAAAAAGGATGGAGGCGCAGATAGTGTACGTCGGAAATCATCGGTTGCTCCCGAGATCGTCGAGGGGGGCAACCCAAAGCGGCCACCTCTGGTGCCAGAGGTTGCCGCGGTGTCCTCTGCCAATTTTCATGCTGATAATGCCGAAGCACTAGGATTAGTTGAACATCATCGTGGCTCCATCGTTTCTGCCACGTCCCCGGAGGAAAAAGCAAAGGTCGCTCAAGATATCCGTAAGTCGATTTCTGGCGGTCATGCAGAGATGTTGGAGTCGTTGCGCGACGACCAGGCGCAGAAAGCTGGTCAGGAGGAAACCATTGATGAAGAGTCAGAAAGTGGCGAGGATGTCGAGGATGCTATGAATCGAAAGGCAAAGAGACCAGGTTCCAATTGAATGGCCCATGATAAGCCTTCGTTGGACTGCCGCTGATTGCTTTATGATACGATGGACACGCCCCGACATTACTTTTACTAGCCCTGTTCTTTCTCCTTTCTTTTTATTTTCTACTACCCTGTAAAGATACCAGCGCATTGATATCAGTCATTTTTAATCCGATAATTGTGAATTTCAAATGTTGTGTATTCCTTCTTCATCGTTCAGGCGTATTTACTAGTCTATGCAACTCATCTCTAGGTACATTCTCCATACCCGCTGTATTGGATATTACCGTATACCAACCCTTGCCCGCCTATTAAACCATCACATGGTCTAAAGCCAAGACGAAGACTGGGATCAATAAAAGCCTCCGAAAGCGAGGTAAAAAAGTAAAAGTCGGAAGAAAAAGAGGGGGGGGGGTTTTGAAAGAAAAAGAAAAGAAGGGTAACCATTATGGGCTATGCGCGATTAAACTATCGTGTCACATGGAATATGTAGTAAGAAATAATATTCTTAAAGCTTTTGGCGTTTGTTAACAGCTTCGCGAAGCTTTGCGATGACGTCGGCAGGATCCTGGGCGCCAAAAACCGCCGAACCAGCGACAATCACATTGGCTCCAGCTTCAGCGGCCTGGTCCACCGTCCCGAGCCCCAGTCCGCCATCAACCTCGATGTTCAAATTAGGGTATCGCTCACGGAGAGCCTGCACCTTGGGCAGCTCGGAGGCCATGAATTTCTGGCCGCCAAAGCCCGGGTACACGGTCATGACTAGGACCATCTGTGGAGGAGGTTCGTTTAGTATGGATTAAGTTATGGGGGGATGTTGCGGGGGTTTCTTTTATGTAAGAATGATGTCACTTACATCTGGGCGTTCTTTTTCGTCTTCACTCTCAAGGATGTCCCACAGAACGTCCACCGGTGTGTCTGGCTTAATAGCAATACCGGCTTGCATGCCCTCCTCGTGGATGTAACGGATTAATTCCTTCGGGCTCGTCTTGCGAGTGGTTGTCGAGTCGGCGGGCTCGGTGGCTGCGACGGAAGCTACGGCGGCTTCGTAGTGGAAACAGTAGAGGTCGCATCCGGCATTCTTGAACTCTTTGACCCATTTATGTGGCTAGATATAAACATGGGACGATTAGCCGGTCGTTCTTCGAAATTGTACGGAATAACCGGAAAGCTTAAAAGGTGATGCGCGAAAACGGTGCGGGTTATTGAAGCTTCAGGAGCAGGTATTTCTCACCTCCATGATCATCATATGGCAGTCAAAGGTACCCCGGCCATGGGGCTGGGTTGGACGGTCGACGTGAGACCGGATCTTGGTGACAACGGGAGCTCCGAAGGTGATGTTTGGGACGAAGTGGCCGTCCATAATGTCGACATGGAGCCAGTCTGAGCCCTGGGCCATCTTCGTTGAGCATTCGCTTCCTAGAGTCGCGAAATCCGCGCTCAGGATGGACGGGGCAATGATCGCCGGCGGGGACATGATGTCTGGTAGGTTCAGGAGTTTGTATGAAGGAAAGGAAGCAATTGACGGGCACGGCGGGGCACTGATCAAGGGAAAGGATAAGCTTCAAGGGACGATGGGGAGAGAAGACCGGTTATATACCTGTATCAGGAATGGGCTGTGTGAACAGCACAGGTATGGGGAAAGAGTGGATATGTGTACTCCATCAGTAGGCAGGAAAATGCCCATAAAAAAAATTAATCACCGGCCATTGATATCACCGCCATTTACCGGTCGACGTCACTCCGAACAGCCAAATCCGGCAAGTTGGATATTGATGATAAGGGCTAGGGCCAAGACTTTCACGTGGACCACCCCGGTGGGGGGTTGCATTAGGGGGAGCTTCGATGCCTGAACGGAGATCGAGACTCAGGCCAGACAGGATCACGGGAACCGGCTTCCTGCCATAGATATGCCGTTGACCACTTTGGCCGCTGCTTCATTGGTAATCTCTTGACTTGACTCAACACTGACTTAAATTAGTGCCAGTTCACCTCCGGCGGCCCAATTTCCGATGTATTGGTCGGCTGACCTCGTCGTACACCGGTAGTCAACCAGTTGTTGGGCTGGTTAGAAGCGGAATGACTACTTTTGTCTTTCCAGAGAGACTGGTGATGATGAAGACAATGTCCGACAACCATACTTGCTACCTAACCATCATTAATTAACCGCCTTTCCAAAATAACGTTGGGTGGGGATGACACGATCTACTGATTAATCAGAACACCCCTCAACAGAAGTTCTAAAGATAGATTGCCCGGCGCTTGTTGTTCACCAATCACACTCAACTTAGCTTCCAGTCGCTAAGCATCATTCGTCAAGAGCCGTTCTCTGCACGCGCCCCCCACCTATTGGTGTGATATCTGTCCAGCGTGCTGGATGTCACTTCTGTTGTACCTCTCAGAGTGCTGGAAGTCCTTCAGGGGTGAAGCGCCGCCTTTATAGCAACCAATGGTAGCCTCTCTGAATTGCCTATTTCCAAGGATCCCCGGCTTGTCGTGCGCAATGTTGCAGTAGTTTCTGCACAGATGATGGGTGGCGTGGACGGCGTCTCCAGATCTTCCCCTCTTTCTCTCTCAGACCTGGGTGTATTTATCAGAGCCATGCGCCACGGATCGATCGTGATCATCACCTACTTCTTTGTGGTCATTTTACCCTAATTTTCTTTTTCCTTCTTGTTAGTTTTGAACATTTGTGCCTTCGGCTCTGTGAGCTAGGCTGTCCTTCGTTGTATCCTTTGCTTGCGCTGGTGGACCCGTTGATCGGTGTCGAACGCAGTTGAAATAATATACCCTTAGAACGTTTCACTTTTGGCAGCATCGGCTTATGCTGTAATTCCTTATTCTCTATCGAGAGAGAAGATAAAGAACCACACATAGGGAAACATGACTGAATCATTGCGCTCTGCAACAGCCAGATGCCCGCCTCCTCGGCAGGCCCGAGGGACGAGGCTTAATACCATAATTGAGGATTCTCGCGAGGGGGAATACTCGGAAACCCCGCGTCACCGAGGAGCTGGTCTGGACAAGACTGCTTCTCAGCCACAGTTAAGGTTGAAGACCAGTGGTCTGGCGCTGGCGTCTAGACTAAACCGTCTGCTGTCTCCCTTGTCTGCTGGAACTACCTCCTCTTGCTCAGATACAGAATGGCAAAATCAAATGCAAACATTTGATGATCTGTACGATGCAACCGACGAGGAATCTGAGATGAGTGATGAGTGCACTTCGATCTCTAGTACTCGCCCACCAAGTCTGGTGACGCCTACGACGAGAAATTCGATTTCCCCGACTAGTCGCAATCGCTATCCCAGTCTTACGATTCCCTCGCCGTCAATGTGGCCGTCTCTTCAGGGCGCCCCGAAAAGTTCACCAGTTCCCCCAACGCCGCCCCCAAAGATCCCAGTTTCCCCAGCAGCTTTATCATTGCTTGGCCATTCTGTACCGGCCGCGCATGCTCCTCCATCGCTGGATGGTAGTGTCTCATCGGACCAAGTCTCCAACATTAGTGCTCCAGCTACTCCAGATGTCCAGTCACTTCCTGATAATGACTGGAATCCGCATGAAATCCTTGTACGACCGGACGTCGAAGGTGAAGAAGATGCAGATCTTCAAAATCCAGAGACAGGATCAGATTTACAAAGTATTGAAATCGCAATCGAAGACACCGAAGAGGATTGGCGACAGTTTCTCGGAAACTTCCCTCGAATTCCTGGCCAGGCGAGATCGCCCCCCGTTGCTGACCCTGTCCGAGAAGATACACCCTCTGACACAGGCGTGCATCTTCCTGAAGATGCGTTGGCAATGTTAAAACACATTCCGCTGGATATGACCCCAGATCCTTGGTCAGAGACTTCTGAAAGTAATGAAGAGATGTGGCAGATCGAAACGCCAGAGCGACCACGCAGTGCTGACGATGCGACCCCCGCATCGGACCTCTCTGGATATAGCTTCAGTAGACTCAGTATACCCTCCCCAGGTGGCTTCTTTGCCTCCCTTGGCCCAAGGGCTCGTCACACTTGGTCGATTCCCAAGTTAAACAACATTCCTTCATCTGCCATTGCTGAGAGGTTTTACGATCTTCCATTCACCCGGACCGAAGGGGAAATCGTTGAGCAGGTCATTGAATGCCCTCAAAGGTCAACCGATGAACAGCTAACAGCTGTTTATGACCCAAGTGGGCCACCGACTGCGATCAGGATCTCTTCTGAAGATCCGGGGTCCTATATAGAACATGCGGAAAGCCCAGTTAGTGACGATGTTGACGGTGTGTATGAGATTGCAAGACCAAGCATGTATAATCCGGAGGAGCGAGATGAGAACTATGAAGATGAGTTGCAGAAGAAGGCAATGGCAAGCCTAGACCGAACTAGTGTCTGGCTCGCAGCCCAGTCGTCCTATCTTGCTGCCCTGTGTGAAACAAATCCCGCCAATACCCCGGTAAGCGAAAGAGAAGACTGTATGGCGATCGCAGAGAGTGTGACACAAGCCGTAGCACAAGTCGTTTCTCAAAAGTCTGTCCGATTTGACGAGACAATCCCGGAAGCTCCCAGCTCCCAGCCGTCAGCACTGGCAAGCAAGGACTCAATCTATTGGAGGGGGTTCCAATCGATCCGGCGACGTGCTAGCAAGGCAGACACTTTCATGCACCGAACCATGCGCTTCGACGCTGTGCAATCAATTCGACTGGGTCTGCCTAATATGCATATAAATAGTTTGTTGGGCAATTACGAATTAGTTCGTCCCGGACGTCCTCCTTACAGAGGTCCATTCTCTCAAGCACCCAGTGACTCAGTGGTGGGTCCCATCTTGGAGGAAAAGGCGCAGTTCGCCATGCTGGAGAAGGAGCAGTTAGTGCTTACCCAGATTAGCGAGCCCATGTGGGCCATGGACGCACTTCGGTACCTCAATGGTGGTCATCTGATTGCTAGTCCTGCTTTCAGGAGGCTCGCTAAGTCGAAGTCAGTCTCAGCAAACCATCAAAGACCAGGTTCAGGTCGCATTAGAGTTCTAGACCTCGGGGGTCATGCTTCGTGTGAGTGGGCATGGCAGATTGCACATGACTACCCTAGCGTCAAGGTTTACACCGTCTTCACCGAGCACCAGGCGGTTAACCGTGGTATCAAAGGGCCCGCGAACCACCGTCAGATTTCCGTGCAAAGCCTCTGGCAACTGCCATTCTCGAACAATAAGTTTGATGTGATCTCAGCTCGTTCACTGCCTGCCTTATTGAAGAGCGAACGCTCCCCTGGTGATCAGCAAGACGAATATGACCTTTGTCTTAAAGAATGCCGTCGCTGCCTGAAGCCAGGGGGGTTCCTGGAATTCTTCGTGATGGATGCACAGATATTGCGCGCAGGGCCTTACGCATCTGCCACGTCGGTTGAGTTCACATACAACCTTAAGACGCGGGGCTACGACCCAAACCCTACGAAGAACTTCCTCGGGCGTCTGCAGAAAGGAGGATTTGTAGGGACCAAACGAGCTTGGATGTTCTTACCAATGGGCAACGAGCCTGCGGTCTCCCCTGTTCCTAGGGAGACACCCGAGCCTAGAGTCAAGAGCCAAATCAGCGAGTGTGAAGCGGTCCAAGGCCCGATCGGCAGCACAGCCGATGCTGCGAGTGTGACGGGTCTATTTGGTGGGTGGATTTGGGAGCAATGGTTTCTCAAGTTGCAAATTGAGATGGGTCGAGAGCAGGGGAGGCTGTTACAAGGAATTGGAAGCGTTTTCGATGAGGGTCGCAAGAACGGCGCTGGTTGGACATGCTTGTCCGGTTGGGCGATGAAGCCGAGGCAGAGGAAGCAAAACAGGTCCCGAAAGAACCGTGAGAGCTAAGGATTCGCTCACACTTTCACCCCCCTGTTTTTGTCTCTGTTTGGGTCTGTCCTTAGTTTGGTTCTCGTACGTCCAACGATATAAGTTAGCTATGATACCCATATAGCGCCCTGGTGGCGAGTATTAATGTAATGTACAAGATCGATTGACGCCGAAATTCGAGCCTCTTTTCCAAAGCTCATGTTATGCGAGAGCTTTTGAGGAATATAACTAACTTCGGGCGTGTTGGGCAAATGTACGATACAGGAGCAGAGCTCATACCGGAACTATCTTTCAATAACACGTGTAATAATAAAAAGTAACAATACTTTTTGCCTGGAATTAGACACCTATATAGAAGTTGTATTCGTTCGTTGACAGCTTTCTATTGGATTGGGAAGACTCTGAATAACATTGTTTGGTCATTGCTACTAGTAGTGAAGCAAGCTTGCTGAACATGGACACAAAAGTCCATTCTCACGTGACACCCGACCGGCAGCAGATTAGATTGCGACTGACAACATCACATCAACGGCGTTATATTCCCCCACATTTGCGCTCTGTCCATTGTATCCCGAATTGCTCGCTGGGAAGTGCAGGGCAATTGTACTTACCGTCCACACATATACTCCACGAGGCAATGCGATAGCCCTATAAACACCGAAACCCCACCTGCACCGTCAATAACCTTCCCGCCGCAACCATGCTCTTCTTCAGGTATGCCGGCCCACGACTGGTAGATCAAATAAAAGAAGCAAGCTTGTCTGACCCAATACAGTTTCTTCAAGACTCTCACAAACCAGACCGTGATTATCGAGCTCAAAAATGACATTCGCATCCGCGGGATACTGAAATCCGTCGACCAATACCTCAACATCAAGCTCGACGATGTGGACGTCCTGGACCTGGACAAGTACCCTCACCTGTCGTCCGTGAAGAACATGTTTATCCGTGGTAGCGTGGTTCGCTACGTTGTCCTGCCCCGGTCGGAAGTGGATGTCGGTTTGCTGGAGGATGCCACAAGACGAGGTAAGCCTGCGATTTGCGTTTTCGTTCCGCTGGTCCACACCATTATCGAACCATTACTGATATCCGTTCTACTACAGAGGCAGCCAACCAAGCCGGAAAAGCCCGGTGATCGAAGTAATCCGAAATACAAAAAGAGAAGAAAAACCGACCATTCTAGTTTAATCCCTTTACGATGCGACGTCGCTACTGCGTGCTCCCCGGAACGAACTGTCTATGTGAGGATCGCCATGGAGAAGCCTAGGATATGAATACCGGTCTAGGTGGTGGCGGAAATTGAATATATTTTTTGGTCTTTGAGATGTCAAAGGAAGCTAAGAAGGACGCTAAGGATTTGAAGATCCTATTCCTGTCGAATAGAGCTGATGCCTTCCCTGCACGCAGCAGCTTAGGCTATGTCTACACGTATGAGGCACGGGTTCCTTGCCGGTACTTTACAAATTCAGACATCATTCAACCGTACCGGTGAAACTAAGTTGAACTCGAGGCAAATCGTAATCCTTATGTGGTATTTATATCTAGACCCTTATACACCCTCCTAATATATAGATATAGTAAAAAAAGATACTATTATGTAGTGTTTTTGGTAGGTTTAGTTGATATAACGGCCGGGGATAAGGTACGATAAGAGAATCCTCGTGATTGTATATAAATTCGATGTTATTCGGAAGTGTAGCTACAGTTCGCATTTCAGAGAAACAAACACACGTAACTATTACTACTTCCCTAAAAACCTTTTACAGGTTGGCGTCATTCTAACGCCGCCTCGGATTTTGAAGATAAGACCTCATATTCAAGATGATTTTATCGTTTCGAGTACTCGATTGCGGTGATGGCCTGAATGTTGAGCATTTCTTGGGTAAGACAGTCATATGTTTCTCGTCTTAATACCCCATGAACAAGGGAATAGGAAATTGGAAGCAAAACAAGGTATTGTACAAATATCACAAAAGCCTCTCCACATTGTTTCAGTTGAGCATATTTTCCGGTGCTGATTTTGGCCATGTGCTCTAGTAAATTCAAGGGGACTATTGGTGTAGGAAGTAGAACTCGGGGTGCTAGTGAAGCTGTCACCCATAATGGTTGCTATCTCGGAGGTTGAAAGATTCCTAACGATTCAGCCATCGCTGCTGAAGCTCCTGTTTCAACTTTATGAACAATTGCTAATTTAGAAGGTTGTCTGGGTGTCCAGAAGGATCGGATTGAGAGGATTAAGCAGGTATAATACGCAGAGTTTTAAGGAGTAGACCCTCATACATTCATTTTTCATAACTATTGATTTGTTAATTTATATTGATTACCATTTTGTTGACGGAAGCTCTATATTTACTACCTAAATAGAATAGGTGAAGGCCGCACAATTTCCGTTTACACTAGTGCTATACTGTACTGGTGGAACTAATTTATAGAGATCACTGTGGAAGGGATTTCATAGTGTCAGTGGTCAACATCACTTCTTGGGTTATACAAACCACAGGAGCAGTTAAATCATCTAGTAAAGCTCATCGAGCACTATTCTATGCGGGAAGAATTGGGTAACTTATTCGTGATATTTACCCGCAGTATAGGCTTATATCGAATTCCAACTGCCCAATAATGTGGATATTAGAGGACCTTAGAGAATTGATACGCTGGTCCCAAGCTGAATATTGCTCGTAGCAGCTCTCGTTGGCAAATTCTACATCGATAGTCTGAGCTTAATTTGTCCATAAGATGGATACGTTTGTGCTAGAGGGTCCTTCACCTGTCTAGAGCTCTATTTTGTTCACTGATTTAGCAAAAGTTCCAAGGACGGTTTTCTCTTTCTGCTCCATCTCTCCTTGTCACCGGGTCCAGACAAAATAAGGATTGACAGATTGAGAGCTCTTTCTTGATCTTTTGGATGGTGGTGCTTCCACCTGAGAGCGCAATGTTAGGGTTTGTTTAAAAGCTTTGGTGAGCCCCTAGCGAGCTTGTATGCCGCTTTTGACTGAGTTTCAGTCAGCGGGCCTCAATATCGCACGAGAAAAACGCCAGTTCTCCCTTAACTTTCTTGAAAAGGACCAGGATCCAAAAGGCGACCAAAGGTCAGGTGCACTTACCCAGTCTATGGCTGATTAGATGCGAAAAAAAACTGGAAGCAATGATGTCGACGAACTGTGTCTATAACAAAGTGGTGTGGATCAATAGGAATTCAGCAGTATCAGACATAATATCTCCTGGTACGTTGTTGCATAATAATCTGTAGCAACCAAAAGCCTTCTGACAGAGCTGATATGAACCTATCTTGTGTAGCAAGGCCAAGAGCAGGAGCGTTCTGTTTTTGTGGTATGGCTCCGGAAACAGGCCTTTCATAGCTCCTAACGTACAAGCGAGGATGTAGGTTAATGATTCTTGAGCTGGGTCATAAACATACACTAATGTAACTTCATTGGAACGTTCTTCTTGCACGCATCACCTTTTCATTGTTGATTGGTTTGTACCTTCACTGGCCTCGTCCGCATGTCTACTACTCGCCATACCCTTTGTGAGGATTTCTGAAATATGAATCGAGTAAGGATTAAGGCTCTTCAAATCAACATTGCGCCAATCTGATCGATTCTATCCCTAGATCGCCGGTAAGCTAAGTACAGCCTTCTGTGACTGCGAAGGCACTTGTAAAAACCACGTTTCGTTGTTATCATACTATGAGTTCTGTACGAGCTTCTCTTCCTCAACTACCAGCCTGAGCCAATTCACCAAGTTGGTACCGCAGGTTGGGACAACCTCTTCGTGAAAGCTTTCCGCATCTCTCGTATAGTCTGACCAGCTCGAATCCCTCCCCCAGGCAGCAGTTAATCCCAACCAAGATCTTTGTGAGCACACGTGAAACCGAACGGATCTCTTCAGACAGCTCTGAGTAATGATTCCAAAGCTGTGTCAGGCTCGGGGGGCCTGGCGGCAAAGCAATCGCCTCTCGATTTCTCCATCCATGTGAATCTTGCTATGCCGTAAGGTCCTTGGATATAGTATGGCCCAAGAGCCATTGCCACCATTAACAGGTCACTCATAGCTTTCCATTCACTGAATTGGAGGGCCCGCAAATCAGAGTGCAGCATCGGTTCCACCGTGCCAAAGAGAGATTCTTGACCTTCTCTAGCCTTTTCTATTTGCCCCCCGGCTCTTGGATCTTTGAAATGACGTACACACTGACGTTTATCTTTGTATAATTCATCCATGCGCATGGCTTAGTATCTAATTATCTATCGTAGGTTTTAACTTGGTTCGTTTCGTTTGATGTAGAAACTTGGACGACTTTTAGGGTACCACTTGGGATCCTTGCACATCTATTTTGGGAATCTGCGCGATGTTTTCTTGCTGCAGTGTATTATCTCCAATGCATATGGCTTTTCTAGTTCCAAGTCGAGGACACCTTCCGGATGCCAAACTTGACATTTTCAGTGTTTCCACCATGCGAGAATAGCTGCGCGAAAGTCGCATTTCTGCTGGGGAATATCTGGGCGGTCAGAGTCGACTCTCCCTGACCTCCAAATACTTCAACACTCGACCAATCGACCAGTATCCGAAGGTGTACAATTCCCTCGGAATTTGGAACCAATGGCGCATGGTATACCCTCGCGAAGGTCTCGTCAAAAGAGACATCACCTGACTTTGTTCGATCGACGAAGATATGCTGGCTTGTAACGTTGTAGCCAATTCGGGTTTGCTGTTTCCAGTCAGAGGTCGCTTGGACAATGATTCCGAACTCAGCTGCACCGCAGGGAGAGAATTCCAAGTCGATATCTAGCGTTTTACCCACAGAGCCGAGATCCTTCTTTCCTTCAGCGAATGACTTCCAAACTGAGTTTCTCGGGTGGCTCTCGATCGATTCCAAGTTGGAATACGGTTGCTGAATCAAGGTTGGCTTCTGGCCGATTGTCTTCAAGGACAGGTGTCGAGGAGTCGCCATTCCGCCGTGCCAAGGGTATGCTGGGATTTTCGCGTTGTACTGCCAATTACTCATCCATGCAATCACACTACGATCAGTGTCCGGCAGACCGTTATATGTAGCAGCGGCGTAGTAGTCTGGACCCCAATCCATCCAATTCGCGGTCTTGTTCCCCGGGTGAACACTTTCATCATCGGCAACAAAAGTCGTTCCGTTAAAGTCCCCAATGAAGTATTGTGTTCCCGAACCGACTGTGCCTGGTGGCCCTCCAGGGTTGAGTCCCAACACTAAGACCCATTTTATGTTCGACGCATCGTTGTCGAGAGCGAGAGGGAATAAGTTAGGGCATTCCCACACACCACCGACGGCGTTGAATGGCCCAAATTCACTCGCAACTTCCCAGTCCTTCAAATTGCCGGAGGTCCAAAGTACAAGCTTATGCAACTTGGCCACAGCAGTCACCATGATCCATTTGTGGGTTTGTTCATGCCAAAACACGAATGGGTCTCGAAAGTTCTCCCATTCTTCTTGGTATGGTGCTGGTGGGACTTGGAGAATAGGATTTCCGGCGTCATAGGTTGTCCATGTCATACCATCGTCTATGCTGTATGCAATTGACTGGGATTGCTGATTGGCTTTCACCTTCTTGCCACTAGGTAGAGTCTGCGTAACATCGTACTTACCAGATATGCGAGTTAGTCGATTTGTGTTTAGCTCGACGAAGGCACAAATAGACTTACGAAGGAAGTGTACACGGCAACCAAAGGGGTCTTGCCGTTGGCTCCAAACCCACTGGTGTTGTGTACGTCGGCAACGGCGCTGCCAGTGAAGAACATCTCAGTCACATTTTGGGGGAAACCTCGGGCAAGGAGGGCAACGGGCTCCTCTTTCCAATGAGTCAAGTCATGACTCGTCGCATGGCCCCAGGACAAGTTACCCCACTCAATTCCCGCCGGATTGTGTTGAAAAAAGAGGTGGTATGTTCCATTGTGGTATACTAGCCCAGAAGGGTCATTCGTCCACCCTTTGGCAGGGGAGAAATGGAACTGGGGTCGGTAGGGTTCCTTATAGTCCATAGCCCATGTGGGGCTGGCCAGAAGGCCCAAGCCGAGAGCTTTCAAGAGAGCGACCATGGTATAATCATGAATATTGGGAAAGAGAAATGATTTGGCTGGATCTCACAGAATCATCATTTTTATAGATCGTATTTAGAACACAACGACACGTGATCTCATTCCCCAGGGGGCCCAAACATTCTCCAAGCCGAAGTTTCTTCGGAGAAATATGAACTTAGTTCCACAATGCTATCTCATTGTCCTTGTAGTGGAGGTAATTTCTTGGCGCGGTGCACTGGCAGAGTAATTCAGACGATGTTGGTGCTTCATGTAGACGTCTGAACCCCCAATATAAGAGAAAATGCACGAAGCCTGAACACCCTTCGACTCGATCAATGGTGAATAATTTAGACACAAGTGCATCAATCTCATCTCGAATAGAATAGATAAATTGAAGAAGAAACTTATGTTTTTACCAAATTCCGAACACTTCGTAAATTTTGGTGGTGCGAATATGGATTTGTGCATGCTGCAGGCTATTTTGACGATCGTCTCCAGGAAACGAATCGAACATGGCGGCCGCCAGATTTTCACATTACAAATATGCCACTGACATTACCCTAGCTGCCATGGGCCATTTCATGACCCATCGTCTCGCGGTATTATCGTCAAGGATTTAGCCGCGGACAGTCAACTCCATAATTACCCTTGGCTCCGATGAATCTCCGCAATCTCACCACCCCTACTTCAAGGGAGATCGGCATCCCCAGACCCGCTATCTGACCGATAAATTTACCGACAGAGCCCAGTGCCGAACGAGCCGATGAGCGGTGTGACGGCTTGACCCGAAGCACATCTCCGATATTCGCCCCGTCATCTGTGCGTCACTGATGGTGTCTGATGTTGAGCAGTGTATATAATTCCGAAATCACTGGCTTGGCTTTGACTGCAAGCTGCAACGTGGGTAACATACGATTGAGTCTGTTGTCTGATGTTGTGTACGGATTGCTTGGTTGAAGTGTTTGACCAGACCAAGTAGGAATATTTGGAGAAAACATGATATCCCACGTTAAGTTGGTTCTGAGTGTATTTGTTTTGGGTAATGGTGATCTGCGCTATGGAGGGCATGCTTTTGAACTCTTATGTTTCGGAAATGCCAAAGACATGGCCTGTGTAAGATGAAAATAGCAACCGGCACATATACATGCCGGGGGGGGATCAGAAGTCAGAACCCACTCCGGAATCCATGATGCAGTTCCAAAGTCCAATCCAGCTGAATTTTGGTCATTGAGAACAATCTGTGGTTGGAATTAAAAGTTTCGAGCATAGCAAGTAGCTCACTTGGCTTAGAAAAATGGCACGTAAGAAAGGCAAATCAATCGAAACGGATTTGTGGTGGAGCGATGAAACACGATTTAAAAACTTCAAAATAGAAAGAGTGGGAGCAGCAATTAGATACTTTCAAGGTAAGTTAAATTCAGCGAGGGCTTTTGGTCTCGTCAAGCTTGTGCTTAAAATACTGGGAATACACTATGCTGCAATTTTGAATATGGGCTCCCCTAAGAAGCTGAGATCCACACTCCCAAACCCATTCCCAGGGGTGTCTAGAGGGACAACGCCACCGTTAGACTTTTGCATTCGAGGGGCATCTGCAATCATTGGGTTTGTCCACTCTGCATAGCAGTCAACAGCACGGAGTCTATCAGGTCCAGTGGACGCGGCCATTTGAAGATTCTCCGCAGTCGTAAGCGCGCATCCCCAACTATCGTCAATAGTAACCATCATGTCAAGAGCAACCGCGGCATCACGCATGACTCGGGCCTTCGTAAACCCGCCGACGCGCGAAATTTTAATGTTGACTCCCGTGATACCCGCCGCGTGGGCCGCTGCTAGATCGGCCATGGTGAAAATGCACTCGTCGAGAATAATTGGCACTCCAGTTCGCCGACCGACCTCGGCAGAATCCGCTAGGGTTCGGCATGGTTGTTCCAAAGGCATAAGGCGTAGGTCATGTTGCCCCAGTGCTCGGCAGTATGTCAAGGCCTGTTCAAGGGTCCATCCCGCGTTTGCATCTGGGAAGAGCTTGATATGTTCGGGCAGTGCTTCAAGAATCGCAGGCATCCACCGGGCATCCTCCAGAGGATCATCTCCGACTGTCAATTGCATGACTACCACACCTTTCTATGATTCAGCCAATGCCTTCTTGACAGCAATAGAAGGCTCTCCAAATCCAATAACACAAAAGGCTGACGGCTCTTTGGTAAGGCAGCCACCAAGCAGAACGTGAGTTGGTAGCCCCACTGACTTTCCCAGGATATCCCAACAGGCCATATCTATAATCGATTTCGCAGCAATGCCTGACATCATCGCGCGATAAAGCATTGCACTTATAGCTGCCGGTGACCGAGGGTCAAGGCCCAAAATCCCCGGCCCAAGCTCCTTCAGAGCAGCGAGCTCGCCGGTGAACGAACTTGGTAGATAGTCACTACCTAACGGGGCATTTTCAGCCCAGCCTTCGATGCCGCTGTCGGTACGGATACGAATCACGAGAGACGGCTCGCCATCATTCACTCGTCCTCCTGACATAGCATAGGTGCCATAGTTATAATTGGCCTTGTAGGTAAAGATGGTAAGCTCGGTAATACGCATTTTGCTGCTACAGGAATAATGTCAGTGAGTACGTGACAATAGCTCGACCATCGAATCAAGTACGTACATTGGTCGGGGGTGGATGATTGGTGATAATTTGACCCTGTCCAGTGAAACTCTTCTTTACGACTGGAAAACAGAGCTGTCCAATACAAGGGTCGGACATTTTGTATATAATGATGACATCTATCCCATGGAAGAGTCTCCAAAGTCGAGGTGGAGTACAAAGCTTTGACTCTATTGGGGCGAGAGGGGAGCGCAAGTTTGACAGCTATGCTGGTGGGTCTATCGGATGTTGTGGCCGACGCTGGGGCCCTATGGTCGTCTAGTGTGGGTATATCTAACATCAATAAAACTTAGACCCCCTTGGCAGGGCATTGCCGGAGTATCTTCGGCTCTCATCTGATCAGCGCGGCTATTAAATAACGGAAAAGGGACTAGTGTCACGCCTCGACATACAGCCCTGGGAGAGATAGTGACATCTAATCCTGCAATTTCATCTTTATCGTTCATGGAACAGGAATTCTGATGCGGGGTATGGTAATCGTTTCTTGAGAATATTCTACAAATAATATAGGGAATAATATGATGAAACACACACAATCATACGGGAGATAAGGCTCGAGAGAGCGGAGAGGATACCTCCAAGTATGACCTTCAAACTATCATCCTTTAACAAGTATTTCGTAGTAAAGGAGGCCAAGGGCATAAAAGGTTGGATGTATGATCCAATCTATTAGAGGAAAGGCTACTTCTCCTCCGACAATCTAGCTGTCTTCTCTCAACGCGCCTTCTGACTACATGCGGTGCACCCCGAGTTTTCTTCCGGTTCATGTCATTGCTATGTTCACCAACCATCTGTTTGCTGAGATTTATACCACAAGTCGCTGCAATCGCTCGACGAGTCTTCATTATCGCAAGATATATCAAGATGCTAAACAGATTTCGACTACCACCATAAGTATCGAGCAGCCCACTACAGACACTCGAACCTTGGGACATCGTGTTTGGCCTAAAGGTGTCTGAGCGAGATTCACTCATAATCTCTTTCCGTTATGGAATTCCTCGCTGAGCTAATAATACGAACTTTGTCGGGCTTTCGCCGGAGAGAATTGGGAGGCGTTGAGCGGAGAGCTTTCGGCGAAATTGGACAGCACCCCAGAGTTTATGGCAAATTGGGGAGCATCGGGGAAACTCTATGCTCCGTTCTAACCCCGCGGGGAAAGGGTCTCCCGCGAACTGTACGCATTGAGTACCTATAGGATACCGAATAGTAAATACCCTATAGTAGAATGCAAGGGACATTGTACTTAAAGCTCCCCATGGCCCTGGATCTACTTTGCTCGCACTGAGGACTGAAATAGATCACATTCATTGACATTCACTACCCAAGATTCGCACCATGTCTTTCAAAGATAGAAAAGATGATGGGGACTCAGTTGACGTCCAACATATAGATGTATTACCAGATGGCCAAACAAGGAACGCAATCAACACTTGTCTGATCGTCACTTGCACAGTGGTTGGTGCTGCGTCGTTCCTGTTTGGCTTCGACGACAAAATCATCTCCCCAGTTGCTGCATTGCCAGCCTTTGTGAGTGTGGCCTGACCTGCCCCATGATGAGGAAAGTTACTCATCCAGTTTCAGGTAATGAAGTTTCAAGGGCTCAACTCGGCCAGTGGCGCGTACGTCCTCACAGCTCGCAATCAAAATCTGGTGTTTTCCCTTCCGCTTGTTGGTTCTGTGACCGGCGGTCTCCTTGCCTCGCCCTTGAACTTCCGCTTTGGCCGCAAATGGCCTTTGCTTCTTGCCTACGTGACCTCTATTGGGGGCGGATTGCTTCAAGTCTTTGCTCCAAACTTAGCATGCTTTGTTGGCGGACGTTCAATCAACGGAGTGGCGTTGGGGCTTGCGAATGCTACCTACCCCTTGTATATCTCTGAGGTAATCCCGACTCTCAGTTGTCACTGCTGCTGGAATACTGACGGCACAGCTAGGTGGTCCCTTCAGCTATACGAGGAAGAGCCGTCAGCGCAGCCAACATTCTAAACCTCGCAGCCGGGGTGGTTGGTACCGTTGTGGTCTTCGGGACCGAGAAGATCAATGGGCCCTTAGCCTTCCAGATCCCACTTGCTGTTCAATGTGCTTTGCCAGTCATTCTCTTCTTTCTGACAACTCTGCTTCCTGAAAGTCCACAATGGCTTGCTGGCAAAGGTGATATGGAACGAGCACGACGCAATTTGCGCAAATTACGAGGCTGCAGCGATGAAGCAGTGGATAATGAGCTTCGCGTAATGACGATTTCTTATCAAAACGAGCAAGAATTGCAATCTCAGGCCAAGTTCTGGCACATCTTCCAGCCTCAACATCTTGGAAGAACTCTGACCGCAGGGTCCTTTTTCTCCTTGAACCAAATATCAGGCATCATTTTGTCGACAACGTACACAACAGTCTTTCTGACGGAGCTGGGAATTGGAAACCCATTCTCCTTGACAATCATCGCCTCCTGCTGTACACTTGCCGGGACTATTGCAGCTCCTTTCGTTATTGACCGTGCCGGCCGGCGTCCGACTGCATTTGTTGGAATGGCAATTCTGTTCGTCATAGACGCCGTGGCCGGTGGCCTAGCCTTTATTCAAGGAAACAGCCAAGCTACCATGGCCATTGCTGCGTTATCCTTCATTTTCAATTTCTTCTGGGCATCTTCATTCTACTCGTTGTCAAATCTGATGCCTTCCGAGATGGCCACTCCCAAGCTACGTCATCATACCATGTCTTATACAGTCGCCTGTGCACAAACCACAGCGGTGATTACCACGTTGGTTGTCCCACAGCTCACATCAGCGGATGCTGCAAACCTTGGGGCGAAGACATACCTCGTTTTTGCAGGTTGCATGGCTGGTATAATAGTGTTTTTCTTTTTCTCACTCCCAGAAACACGAGGTCGGACTTTCGCTGAGATTGATGAGATGTATGCGGCTAAGATACCTATGTGGAAGTGGAGGTCGTATGAAACCTCGCTGGAGCTGAGGCAACGTGTCTCTAAGGGCGACTGCAATGAGTAAAGTATCTGGCAATCTATCAAGGAAGGAGCGAGTAGGGTATCCATGATATTAGGCAATGACTGAGACTATCTACCAGGTTGTGCCGTTGTGATTATCGTCATATTTATATATCATAGAAGGCAGAGCGAACCGAGTTCGATTTAGTTACTTATTGTGATCCAAATAATAGAAATAATATATAGCGCAGATTACTTTGCATTATATATGAGAGGTGAATAAACTCAGGCCTTCACTGGAACTTATTTTCCATCGAGGTTTAATGAATTTCTTTTCCTAAACACATTGGATTTGTTGGAACATTATTAATTCCTTCTAAGACCCCTATCAACTCTCACAGTAGTCCTTAATCAGTCGATTCACATCTAGTAGATATATTAGTGTCTGTAATCGAAAACCCAATACACTTTCCCCACCTTATAATATTGCGTTGATGCAAGGCCCTAGGAGCCTCTCTGATCTCTGTCGAGATTTTGGGATTACCGTGAGCAGCAATTTGTGCGAGAAGACTAGAATTTGAAACGCTAAATTGGCCTGGAACGTATCTACGTGGTGTTAAGCCGAATGTAGAAACCATGATGGTCTAGAATCAAAGCTTGTTCCAATCTCAAGCTTCCAGTGGTTTAAAAGTTCGACAGTACCACAGCCCCATATGGGTGCAGCTTAATATGGCCTTCCACGCGATCAATCTCGCCTTGGTTCGAAATTAACACCGAGAAACCCTCATACCTTCTGACAGGGACCGCGTGGGTTTGATCAGAAAAATTCAACAACACCACGGCCCTCTTCTTCGCCTCGCTCCAGCTGCGCTCATACCCTAGAACCATCTCACCCGTTTCAGTTTCTTCCAGGGCACAGAAGGATCCATAGACGAAAAGATCAGAGTATTCTTTTCGCAACGCAAGCATGCGTTTCCAGTAGGCCAGGATGCTGTTGGGGTCCTCGAGCTGACTGGCAACGTTCCATTCACCGTAGTCTTTGTTAATGGTCATCCATGGCCTAGATTCAGCCCTAGTGAAGCCAGCATTAGGCGAGTTGTCCCATTGCATCGGCAGTCGTCCGTGATCCCTTGACTTCCGTTGCAGCTCCCGTAGGACATCATCCATGCTGGAAATATCGCCGCCCCTTGCTTTTAGTACTTCCATGTAGTAGTTCCGTCCCTCCACATCGATGTATGCGTCGATACCATAATCCTTGCTCAGATTCGCCATGCCGATCTCTTGGCCAGCAAGTATGAAGGGGGTGCCACTCAAAGTAGTTAGGTAAGTTGCCAGCATTGTCGCCGCAGTTGAGCGGTGTTCAGGGAGGTCAGAGGCATATCGAGAGAGCGAGCGGCCACTATCATGATTATCGAGATAGACGGTGTTCCACCCTCCAACCTTTGGCATGGTAGTTTGCCAAAGATTAGTAATTTTGCGGATCTTTCGGGGATGAAAATCATTTCGCTCGTACTTTGCGTTCGGTCCGAAGTCTATGTCCACAATGTCGCCAGTGAAGAGCATGTTCAGCTCATGTCGATCTTGGGCGACATACTCGCTGACCGACCTTTCGTCCTTGATGAAGCCAAGCTCCCCAACCGTCATCACGTCGTACATATCAAAGACTTCTGTTCTCATTTCGCGGATATAATCATGCATTTTCGGTCCGGAAGCAAAATATTCGGCGCCGGATTGGTAGGGCCCGTCATTGACGATCTTACCATCCGGGAGATCGGGGTGCTTGGACATCAGATTCATGCTGTCGATGCGAAACCCATCCACCCCTCGATCGAGCCAGAAGCGCATGTCATCTTGGGTGGCTCTGCGCATGGCTGCGTTTTCCCAGTTGAGATCGGGCTGGCTGGGCAGAAAGAGTGCGAGATAGTACTGGCCGGTAGGCTCGTCAAAGGCCCATGCACTACCACCGAACATAGATTTCCAATTGTTGGGCTCCTTCCGGTTGCCCTGGGCATCATATTTAGGATCACGCCAGATGTACCAGTCACGTTTGGCGTTCGTTCGGGAGCTGCGGGACTCTTTGAACCACGAATGCTGGTCGCTTGTGTGATTGACGACAAGGTCCATGAGGATACGCATATCATGTGCGTGAAGCTGGCTGATCAACTCTTCGACGTCCTCGACGGTGCCGTAAGGGGCGTGGATGGAGCGGTAGTCGGCGACATCATAACCCATGTCTTTTTGAGGTGAAGCAAAGATCGGGGAGAGCCATATCCCGTCTACTCCTAGAGACTTGATATAAGGTACCTTACTGATAATACCGGGAATGTCCCCAAGCCCATCACCGTCGCTGTCGAGGAAGCTAGCGGGATAAATCTGGTAAATGACGGCCTCTTTCCACCAGGTTTTCCCGACAGAAGAAGAAGTCATGGTAAAGGATGTGAACAATATTCTCGTCGTAAATGGAATTGGGGAACATCAAAGTAAAGAGCGATATGTTCTTGTGCCTGTAGTGACAAATTACAGTCAAGGGGCAGTCGAAATTTAAATGCCATACTTCAAGACAACAGGCTCAATACCAAGACCTCAGGATTACTGGCTTCAGATACCTGGGGAGAACCTGGGGACAGCTCGGGGAAACATGTAGCATTAAAAAATTGGAGGCCCATGCATTTGAGATTAACTGCTTTCGTCACCTGGTTTCTCCGGGGAGGCTCCGATGCAGTCCAACCACAGCTAGACGATGGTTCCACTGCAGATCCGCGGGGGTACTCCACAAAATTCGCTTCCGGGGCGCTTGGGGCTGACATGACAGTTGCTCCCAAAGGTTTTGTACAAACCTTTCAGGGGTCTAAGAAGAGCTAAAGTGGTTTCTCAGGGAGAATGTCGGCGAAGCAGCCATTGGTAGATTCCCCGGTGATTCCCCGGTCGTCATAGTTGTCAACATTCAAGCCTTTAAAATTGGACAAATGCCTTCGCACACTATTATGTCTTCCTCTATTGCCTTTGAACACAAACAACACAAACTCAGGATGAGTACGTCAGCCCGCGAGGAAATCTTGCATAGCTCTGCATCCTCTGGCTCAACAGGGCTCACTACTCCTGAGAGCCTTACGGCCGACCTCCCAACGTCTACAAGATGGCGTCCAGCTTTCCACTTGATGCCTCAAGAAGGATGGATCAATGACCCATGCGCTCCTGGGTATGATCCATCCACTGGAATGTACTATCTCTCCTTTCAGTGGAATCCCAATGGTCCTGACTGGGGTGATATCGCTTGGGGCACTGCGACTTCTCACGATCTGGTTTCGTGGAAAGTCATAAAGCAACCCGTTCTTCTTCCAGAAAATGACTATGACTCCAAAGGCGTCTTTACTGGGTGTTTCGTCAAGGGGCAGGATGAGTCACTTAACTATATATACACCTCAGTCAGCGCCCTCCCGATCCATTATACCCTCGACCATCCAAGGGGCTGTGAGACATTGAGCGTTGCGACCTCTTCAGATATGGGCAAAACATGGCGAAAAAGTGATCTAAATCCTATCCTTGGAGGCGAACCTGAAGGCCTCGATGTCACTGGTTGGAGAGATCCGTTCTGTGGTCCATGGCCCAACATGAGTAAGACCCTAGGGTTGGACCCGAAGGAGACCATGTTCGGGATCATTTCTGGAGGCATTAGAAATATAACCCCCACCAGCTTCCTTTACAGAGTCAACCCAAACGATTTCACTGACTGGAAATACATCGGCCCTATCGCCAATCCTGGTCTGAATTTTAGACCATCACGGTGGTCGGGCGATCTTGGCAAGAACTGGGAGGTTACTAACTTTCTGTCGCTACGTGATGGGAATGACCCCCACTCAATCTCTGACTTTCTCATCATGGGAACTGAAGGATGCCTTGAGGACATCTCAAAATGGCCCCCGAGCACTGCAAGTCCATCACGCCCAAGACGAAACCAGCTTTGGATGTCAGGTGACCTTGGAAAAGATGAGTCTAATGGCTCTGCCAGTATGTCATTTAACTTTGGAGGCCACCTTGACCATGGATGCTTGTACGCTGCCAACTCATTTTTTGACCCCCGAAGTCAGAGCCATATCTTCTGGGGTTGGATCACTGAAGACGACCTGTGCGATGATCTCCGTCACCAACAAGGATGGAGTGGAGTTTTATCGATGCCTCGACAACTCTATTTGCAGACTCTGCGCAATGTAGTGGGCTCTTTGGTCTCCGATTTGCCCTGTATCACTTCTATTAAGACCCATTCCGTGAACGGAGGAGCTTCCACTATTCAGACCCTTGCAAGTGGACCCTATCAGCCTCTGGTTCAACATCTTCGAAGCGCCCCAAGCGTGCAGCTCTCCCAATTGGGGAGGTTGTGTCTTGGAGCCAGTGCCAGCGGAGTGGAATTATTACCAGAGAAAGGGCTGAGCAAGCAATGGGAGCTTGAGTGTTCATTCAAGATCTCCCAAAAGTGCTCCAACGTGGGAGTATCGATTAATCATTCGCGAGGTGAGGAGTGATAAGCGAATTGTTTGTGAGAATACGTACTAATCAAATGGGTAGACTCCGAACGTGCAACTATAATGTTATTTGAGCCACAGCTTGAAACATTTACAGTTTTACGGCCAAGCTTCTCTGGACGTGATGCATCTTTGATCAACAGTTCACCTGAAGTAGCACCACACACCTTGTTCACAGTCTCCGACCCCAGTAGCGGGGAAGAATGTACGGAAACTTTGGATATCCACGCATGGCGAGACAATTCGGTTCTGGAGATATTCGTAAATGGCCGGACTGCGATCTCCACGCGACTGTATGCCGCGGAAGAAACAATCGGTGTGCGATTCTTCGCCCACGATAGGGCTTCAACTACTCATGGACTTCGGACGAGTCATACGGGCTCAACGGAACTGCAGTTTGCGAAAGTGTGGGATGGAATTGCGAGCTAAGTAGACAATAATTTTCTCACTGTGGATATCATCTCAATTCGTCTTCTTGGCTCTTTTTTCGGTGAATGCTAGTCATGCGTTATTCGCTGCTTGGCTGTTGGAAGCGCAGTAGCGACTTGGCGGTGACTATCTCAGTAAAACCTTTCGTACTAGCAAACGAAAGTAGAATAGACCTTGGGGTGGCCTCACCTTCCACTATGGGAATTCATGGCTGTACATATGTGGGAATAAACTGACTGGAGTATTGTCAATCAACGCACAAAGGTCAAAGAACGTGCGTCATTAGTATATCACTCAGCGAGGAGGGTACCTAAAACGACCGACATATGAAGTGAGAAGGTCACAGGTATCACCGCACGCAAGGAATATAGGCTACCATCACCAAGGTAGGAATCAGGGCCGCATCGCTGCTAGCGTTCTCTAGGTGACAGAGTCCGACCGATTACTACGTGTCATACATGCCCCCGACAATATGCATGACTGGGGAGCCAATTCAAGAGGTGTACTCCAACCACTGCAGGAATTTAACATGGAATTTGATTTGGGTGCTGCGTTCCATGGCCGCTGTTTGGTCTACCGAAGCAGGAACATGCTGATTTAGGAGTGAGGTGTTTTAATACCAATGAAAGAAAAAAAAATATGTATATGTATATCACAGTCAACTTGTATGTTATCCTGGAAACGAGAGACCACTCTAAAATAAAAGTCATAGTTTAGTATAATAGTGCACAAATATTGTGTACTCCTACATGTCGCATACCTCGGCTGTTGACTTCACTAGATTAGACCAAAATACTATACTAAGCTCATTCAGCCTAGCACAGCGGGTGTATAGGTTGATCAACTTAGATAGCAGACCATATCCACGAGGGTTGAATCCTGTTGTTGGGAAGTTCGCGCTGGAAAATGATCGGTGGAATCACAGAATGTTGGAAGGACATAATAGATGGAGGTCGTTTGTGGTGTTTGTTACTTTACATATCACCTTGATTCCCAACCCATGGACATGTGGCACATCGAATCAGGAAGCATTGAAAGATACCAACGTCCAGATCGCATCTCGTGTTTATCTAGAGAATTGGTCCACTATAGATTTAAATTATGCTTTAACTTGCCTTGTAACTGTTCAATCTTCACCCGAAGACCGCTACTTATCCCCTTCTCGAATGTCGTCCCAGTGCTGGTGTCCCTTCTAAACAAGGACTCTAACATGTTGTCGTTGAGGTCTTTTACATGCTCTGGATGGTGTCAGTTGCAGGTCTGCTACGCGGAACACAAAAGTGAACATACCAAGATCGTTCTCGATGGCATTTAAGGCATCCAGCAATATCTGAACGGCGTTTAGTGTGCGTACACATCCGTCATTAGTGAGCGGCAGATCTCCCAGTCGCAGTCCCCATTGTGATTCCGGTCTTGATAACGTTGCAGCGGGAAGAAGCGCTAAAAGCCTTTGCAGGTCGCAGATCACCGTATCGTAGATGTTGATCAGTGAGATGTAGCATGAAAGCATCAGCAGCAGTGTGGGAGTGTCGATTGTTTTCTCCAGCGCGGGGTCTTGATGAGAAAGCTCGCTGTGCTGCCATGTCTGCCTCGATACGAGCTCCCTGAGGGACTGTGCCAGGGATGTTGCCCCACCGATCGGATAGTCGTAGATGCTGCTGCTGCTATTGTGCTTTGCGTCGATGGCTGTTGTGCGGTAGTAGTGAAGGTCACCTTTGTAGTTGGTCATTGCGACTAGGATCGAAGAGAGGCCGTGAACTTGAGCGGATGACGTTTGGCTGTCGCCCAATGGGTCTGAGCTGGATATGCTGGGCACTGCCTTAGAGTGGCTCCTGTCGCCGTGGTCGAAATTTTGCTGATCTAACATGTTTGCGGCTTTGTCCAGATCAAAGTCTGAGCCCGGCGATTCAGACGCATACCACCAGCCTGCTTTCCATCCCGGGTACGGCATATGGACAGGTAGGACTGGTGTAGTTCCCGAATGATCAAGGAGGATCTCTGCGAAGATCGTGCCCAGTGAAGGATCCGTCAAGGGATCCACACGGATGATCGACGCCAGAGGATCATCCGCGCTGGATCCTGATGAATCGGTAGGTGGAGTACCTTCCACATGGTTCACCCTCTTGGGCTGGCGTCCACTGCGAGCTCGGCGGCTGAACACACAAGGCATTCGAGCGCGCATGCACCGTTGGCAATCCCCGTTGAGAGACGGGACACACCTCAATTTCTGCGACCGGCATCGGTCGCACGAGGTGCGGTACGATTGTGCCCACGTGGCAGACATGGTTAGATTCCACAGGTCAATTCTTGGCTACTCGGTAAAATCGTTCTGTGGCAGTAATTGGGGGAGGCTGTGTGGTCTCGCAGCTTGGCAAGAGTTGGCAATCCATTGGAAAGTGTTGTTGGGGTCAGACATGGTTCCCAGATATATAATTTTAGGAGAGACATGAAGAACGGAATCTACTACCCGCGCAACTTGGAAGTCGCCATCCAGCGCACCATACTTAGTGACCAATACTCGACGTGCCAAGGCGCCACTCGAATCCTTCCGTATTCCATAAATTGGGTGTATTGTAAGGGCTCCTCCGGTGTATTTAGGGCCTAATCAGGGCCCCGGCACATCGCTTGCGGCGGGGAATTGCTGCCTGAGGCAACCACTGTTGCATGTATTGCTTTTGTTTGGTCTAGTTCGCTCCAGTCATCTTTTAGTTCCCAATGGGTTCTACCAGGTTGACATGATACTAAAACTGTATCTCATATGAGCTGATACCTCTGACCAACGTGCTAACTCGAGCCTGAATTGGTCGCTGATTGGAATGCCGGCTAATTCGGGAATGGACCCCATCATGCCATGTGTCGACTAGTCTATGTACAACCCCGGCATGACTGTCAGCCACGTGTGAGGTGGTCATCCCAAGATCGTCGAGTGAGGTTGCGATTCTTCAAGATGTACCGGATCTTGGCGACTTCGCTGGGTCGCAAGAAGTGTGAGATTCTGTCTAGTGGTTTGTTAGCCCCCAAACAGGACACCAGACTAGTGTGTGTCCCTATTTCAGATAAGCGCAGGTTACTATTGCCTGGTATTACTAGGTGGTTCGTTTCTTATAAGGTAGTATCGTGTGGTAGCAGATTATCGTTTTCTAGGTTTCTAGAGTTAACTTTTAGAAGTGGTTAGGGTTATCACTACAAAACCTCTAATGATTTACCCTTCTGTTCCCGGGTTAACCGAGACCGCGCGATATCCTTAACCTCACTTTATACGGGCCCTGTCTAATATATTATCTTCGTACAGATATTTCTATAGATATTGTGATCAAATCATATATCTCTAGGTTAGATAAGACCATGAAACCTTTGTATTGAGGTTTGCGTTAGTGTACTCCGTTGCTTGTTAGGAACAAGCTTGTATGGGTGGGAGCGCCGGGGTCTTGCATCTCGTATCAACCCATCCCCCCTATCGGCGGCCCTTGGTCAGTGGGGTCTGCACTGGCTTTTCGTATCTGCCTGGCTTACTCCACTTCTGTATTACGTTTACGATTGCAGGTATAGCCAATGGCATTGTAAAGGGGAAACATCCATGTCGCCGTAGGGCTGTATCTATAAATATCCTACAAAAACAACAAGCGTCAGAGCCGGACGGTCGTTCGGCTACGCAGCCATTCCCCGTACCGATAGAACAACATAGGCACAGGTGCAAAGACCAGCGCCAAGAAGCCCAACAAGGTATTGCCCCAACCATAGTTGAGTGTTGCATACATGTGCGAGCCAGCGAGCGGCAGGAAGGCTCCAAACAGTGAGCGCAGGAGAATGTTCGCCCCCAGCGCAGACGCAGCCGCCTCCGACCCAAATAGGTCCACTAGATAGAGCTGTGAAGGCATGATCACGAAGAAGGAGCCAAAGCCGACGATGAATGTCCCAACGATGGGAACCATCCAATGCACCTGGTAGTACGCTGTCCAGCCGTAGATAAACAGGCCCGGCCCAATAACCGGAGGGAACCACATCATTAGGACGAGGCGATACTCAGGTTTGGGTTCCTGCACATTCTCCGCAGCCATCTTCGCCTTCAGAATGCGGTCGCTTAAGATACCGAATGTGAATAGCCCGACGAGCTCACCAATGCCCAGCCCTAGATAGGCCAGACCAGAGATCCCCGTGCTGAAGCCGTACTGGCCTTCAAACACCATGCTGAAAGTGGCAAACAGCAGGTATAGGAGGCCAAAGATGAGAGCCACATAGATCGACATAACTAACACGATTGGGGAAAATAGGAGGAGTTTGGTTGGTCGGACGAGGGAGGTGAGGATGATCTGCTGATTTGACAGGCCGCGATCGAGTTTCGATCGGAGGCGGGGGTTCCCAGTTGAGCGTCGCAAGTAGGCGGCCTTCCGTTCTAGCAGCGTGTTCGGATGTGTTTCGCGCATGAAGATGAGTGTCCCGAGCGATGCTGCCCCTCCCTGCCCGTGATTGTCAGCATTATAGACAACATGCCAGAATATGAAGTTTTACCAGGATTGCGACCACCCAGAAGGTCCACCGCCAGCTTTTCCCTTCGGCTATAAAGCCCCCAATCACCGGCCCCAGCACCTGGTTCGCTTAGTATAACTCGCACCAAAGAAGGAAGGTCACGTACCGGTCCCAGAAGGGGTCCTAGCCCAAATAGCGCAGCAGCGGCACCCCGTTTCTCGACCGGAATGACATCCGCAATGGTCCCGCCGCCTAGGGCTAGGGGCGCCGCTCCCGCGCAGCCATTGATGAATCGGAAGACCAGGAATTGAGCCGGCGTATGGCTCAACGCGCAGGCCACGACGAAGATGACGAACACGGCGTTAGAAATGTGATAAACGATGAGCCGCCCATACATCTCAGAGAGAGACGAGATGAAGAGGGGGCCCAGCGCGAACCCCAGAAGATAAATACTCACTGCCAGGGTTCCTAGCGTTCTACTGGTGATCTCCAAGTCTCTGACTACGCCCTCCATTGCGGGAGCGACCATTGTTGAGGCGATGTTCCTGACCGTGTGTTAGTGCGGCCCGGGGTTGGACATCCATCCCATTTGGGGGACACTTACACAACCATCGATAAGACGGCGACGATAACGACATGACCGAAGCTTTTAGCGGTTGACCAGTTGAGGGGATTATCGGGGTCGTCCGGGCCATTCCAGTCGACCACCTCATCCTCGAATTTCTGGGACGGTAGTTTGGCCACCTCCTCATCAGTCGGTTCCAATCGCGTCCTGTCACTCTCGCCACTGGTGGAGGGTTTCATTGTGAGCTATACTTCACGGTTAGATTAGCGAAGACGTAGATTCTGCTGCAAGCATCGAGGTCTTCTGCCTTTTGTACGGTGCTCTGAAAGGTTGGCGCCGACGGAGGAAAAAATTGTCATCGGTCCATCGCTGCTCGGGCTCCCTGTGCCACCAACGCCGAGCTTCTCTGGCCGACTGACAACAAAGACAATACACGACTAATAGGGCTGAAGGGTTCCATGGTTCCGCTCCTGCAACGGACGAAGGGGGAACGAGCGGAGGAATCGATGGAGATGTGAGATGGGCGGAGGAAACGACGGAGGAATCGGCGGAGGAATATAGCTGACAGAATCCTCCGGTTGGTGGATGTTCGGCGTGGGAGACGTGGATGGGGACATGGGGCAGTGATAGCGCCTTGGCTAGCCTGGTTAGTCCACCGTAACATACACGTACAACGTACGATTGATCGGTTCCGCGCTTGTCATGCAGAGTCATCTCATTAGTTCTAGTCCTCATCCCAGCTCGTCTGTGCAGTCCAAGTGGAACCGCCCGAAAGTGCTGGACGGAGGAACCATCTCCACACCCGTCTACGACCAACGTCGGATGCGAGGCCTCAACCCGATTACAACCTCGCCAGCGGCTACAATTTGTATTAATACCTGTATACGAGATATATAGTGATCGCGTTACAGCCGGATACCGTCGTCGTGCGTGTCAGTATCTCCGACAGCCACTATGGATCCTGCATCCGCCCAAGTGCCATCAGTCAATCGTCGGAGCAAACCCCAACTCTCCTGTATGTTATGTCGCCGCAGGAAGTAAGTCGCAGCACGCTATTCTCCGTGTATGCAGGCAAGGTTGATTTAATCCTCCGATAGACTCCGATGTGACCGCAAACGACCCTGTTCGGCATGCACATCGCGTGGATTGGCGCTCTCATGTGGCTATCCTAATAATGAAGCTCCACAATCGCCCTCTGCGATCACGATTTCCCAGCCCCGGCGGGCCACAAGGCCACAGGTGCCCCACAATGGTCGCCCCCGAGCAACCATTCAGGACCGTCTGGGCCAGCTGGAGCAGATTGTCGTCTCCCTGATGCAGAAGACCACTGGCGATGGCCAGGATCACCCGGACCACCACCCGGTGCCAGGGTCCGCGATCCGAGACTGCCAGAATGAAGCAGGGACAATTAGTAGCGAGCATTCTCCAGCCCAGTCCGATGGCGGAAGTATATGGTTTAATTCGTCTGATGCTCAGTACGTCGGCGGAACGCATTGGGCCGCCATCCTGGAAGGCATCGCAGATCTCAAGCAGCAACTCGCCGGAGAGGACGATAAGGATGTAGAAAGGCCGATGATGCTGCACACATTCCTGCTGTATGGATGCAAGTCAGCGAGCAAAGAAGACATCTTGGCAGCTTTGCCCGACAAGGCTGCTACCGACCGGTACGTTTCGCGGTACTTCAATCTATTGGATTTGGCGCCATGTAAGTCTCCAATCTATGATACACAAACACCTATTGATAACGGCGCCGTGAACACTAGCCTGCATACACAGTGGCCAATTCCTACGCGAGGTAGGCTCAGCATGTTCCTGGAATAATATAGGCCTGTGTGACTAACCATATGGTGCTGTAGTATGAACAATTCTGGGAGAATCCATCCCAGACAGGAGTCATGTGGCTAGGGCTTCTCTTCTCTATGATATGTCTAGCAGTACTGGCTTCAAGTGCTACAGGGTCTAGTGCTTCTACAGGAAATCGTAATCCGCTTGTGGATACGTACCGCGAAAAAATAGTACAGTGCCTTCTGCTGGGCGAGTATACGAAATCAGGGAGGTACACCTTTGAGACTCTCTACCACTATTTAACCATTGAATATTCCATCCGTAAGGATGCAGATCGAGACATATGGATCCTGTCGGGTATATCGGTTAATATAGCTCTGCGCATGGGCTATCACCGGGATCCATCCCACCTGCCAGGGATCTCCCCATTTGCGGGAGAGATGCGGCGTAGGGCCTGGGCCACCATCCTGCAGGGGGATATCCTAATATCAACCCAGATGGGTATGCCTCGGATGATAAAGGACTGGCAGTGCGATACCGTAGAGCCTCGTAATCTGAATGACTCCGACTTCGATGAAGATTGCACCGAGCTTCCACCGTCCAGACCGGAGACGGAGATCACAACGGTATCGCACCTTATCGCTAGGCGCCGCATCTTTACCGCACTGGGGGCAATCGTCGATTTCACGGCATCGGTACGACCGGTAGCCTACGACGAAGCAATGCGACTAGATCGAGTCCTGCATGACGCGGAGGCCACAGTCCCTCCTTATCTCCGCATGAAGCCCATGGCAGTGGCAGTAACCGATCCTCCGCAGGTGATTTTACACCGGCTCTTTCTTAGACTGATGTTCCACAAAGGCCAGATCATGCTACATTGTAAGTATTTAAACCCAGACCTAGTCCAGTCTCCGGATAGGCGGGCATTATACTCTTACTCGCGGAGCTCTTGCATAGAGGCGGCCTTGGGTATTTTGGAGATCCAGCGGATATTTGACGAAGAAACGAGCCCAGATGGTCAGCTTTATACGATGCGATGGCGGGAATCGTCTTTTATGAAGCATGAGTTTCTCACCGCCACGATGCTGCTGTGCTTCCTCGCGCGTCAGAGGCAGGACAGCTCAGTTCCCCCAACAGAGGCCTGCAGCTGGGATCAAATTATGGAAGCATTGACACTGGCACATAGAATATGGACTAGGTCCAGTAGTTCATCGATGGAGGCAAAGACTGCAGCCGACACCCTCAACATTGTGCTGGTAACCCTCTCTGGCAATAGTAAGGTGGACACAGAGAGGCCAGCTATGAACAACGATATTACCTCAGAATCAGGTCAGTTTAGTTACCTGTTCCATCCTCACCCTTGCTTACAATAGTGCAGTCCAAACAATGCCATTCACTATTGGAGGCCTTAGTCAATATAGCCTGCAGGAAAGTTTCTATTATGGTCTCCCTTTCATGGGGTCCAGTCAGATGTTTCCTGGTCCCTTCATGGAACCGAACCTCGCTTCCCAATGGCAAACGGTTTGTTTCTAGTTCCAACCATCTGTAAACGACCTACTGATTTTTGGAAAATAGTGCCTTGAAACCGAATTACCACAGGATTCAACGTAAATTAAGTGGGGTTCGGATGGTTACTGTGTTCGGAGTTTTTCGGTGGGATACTACTAGCTTAGCTGATAGAGTCCCAGATCAGTCCATGTCTCATTGAGGCCAGTACTATACCTCGAAGACAGGACAGATGCGTATAAAACGAACAGTTTCGCTCATGATAGCGATTCATTCGAGCAATTACAGCCTACAACAAAGCCCCTTTGTCTCTTCCACTGGAATTACTAGAGTAACGCCTGCCTACCATGCCTGAACCAATTGCCATTATTGGGATCGGTTGCCGTTTCCCAGGAGGTTGTGATACTCCTAGCAAGCTCTGGGAGCTTTTAAGAGACCCTTACGATATTTCCAAGAAGGTCCCTTCTGATCGATTTAATGTTGATAATTTTTACCACCCAGAAGCAACTCACCATGGAACTACCAACGCAACGAAGTCCTACTTTCTTGAAGAGAATATTGCTCATTTTGACGCGCCATTCTTCAACATACAACCAATGGAGAGCGATGCCATTGACCCACAGCAACGTCTACTCCTGGAAACTGTGTATGATTCTCTCTGTACTGCAGGTCTGCCCATGGAGAACCTCCGTGGGTCGTCTACAGCAGTCTACGTGGGTATGATGTGTGATGATTGGTCTACCATGGTGGCCAGCGATATTGAGGCACTTCCGACATACACGGCTACTGGGTTAGCTCGAAGTATAGTCTCCAACCGGATATCCTACGTTTTCGACTGGCATGGTCCATCAATGACCATTGATACAGCATGCTCGTCCAGTCTTGTGGCCGTGCATCAAGCCGTGCAAACACTTCGTAGCGGTGAATCTTCTCTCGCTATAGCAGCAGGAACGAACTTGATTTTGGGCCCGAGTAAGTAGGCACTCCTGGCGGACCTAGCTTGCTGCTAACCTGTGTAGCCATGTATGTGACGGAGACAAACCTGCGCATGCTGTCACCAAATGGCCGGTGTGCAATGTGGGATCGCGCCGCAGATGGCTACGCTCGCGGAGAGGGTGTGGCAGCCGTGGTCCTGAAGACTTTGAGTCAAGCTCTTGCTGATGGGGACCACATTGAATGCATCATTCGCGAGACTGGTGTCAATCAGGATGGACGGACCACTGGTCTTACTATGCCGAGTAATATTGCACAAACGGCACTGATTCGCGACACCTACCGTCGGGCCGGCCTGGATATCAATAACCCTCTCGACCGTCCTCAGTTCTTCCACGCTCACGGTACTGGAACTCAAGCTGGCGACCCTCAAGAGGCGGAAGCGATATCGGCAGCATTATTCCCTAGAGACTCGATTTCTGACACCAAATTACTCGTTGGCTCTATCAAGACCGTGATAGGTCACACTGAAGGCTCTGCTGGACTGGCATCTTTGATTGGATCATTACTGGCCATGAGACATGCGGTCATTCCGCCAAATCTGCACTTTGATCGATTGAGTGACAAGGTCGCACCATTCTACACCAATCTAGAGATCCCCACAGAGCCTTTACCTTGGCCTACACTGGCTCCTGGTCAGGTCAAACGGGCTAGCGTTAATAGCTTTGGTGAGCAACTGTGTTACTATGTTGGATTAATTTGCTGACCTTACTAGGTTTTGGTGGAACCAATGCCCACGCTATCATCGAAAGCTTCGAGCAGGGCTTTCAACAATCATCTGAACCTTCCTTAATCTCAACCTTCACCCCTCTGATCTTTTCTGCCGCTTCTGAAAAAAGCCTTAGGGCTATGCTGTCCACCTACTCAAGCTACATAACAACAAATTCCACCTTGGACATCCAAGATCTCATTACAACGCTGTGTTCGCGCCGCTCGACACTTCCTTATCGAACATATGTTCCAGTCCGCGACAACGAAGGACTAGCCCAGCAGCTGAAAATCATGGCAGATGCTGCCAGCAATGAGACGGAACTCAGCAGTCGCCGTTATCAGATCGATAATCCTGCTATTCTTGGTATCTTCACCGGACAGGGGGCGCAGTGGCCGCGGATGGGAGCGTGCCTTCTTGAGTCATCTGTGTTTTGCCAGCAAAGAATTGCTTACCTTGATTCAGTCCTTCAGGACTTGCCTGTGGAGCATAGACCTAGCTGGACCATTCAGGACCAGTTGCTTGCCACTAGCGAGACCTCGCATATCACAGAGGCTGCGGTGTCGCAGCCTCTATGTCTTGCGATTCAAATCGTACTGGTCGACGTTCTTCATGCGGCAGGAATTCTCTTCAAAGCAGTCGTGGGCCACTCATCTGGCGAGATCGCTGCTGCATATGCGGCGGGTCTTGTCTCTGCCGAGGATGCTGTACGCATTGCATATTACCGTGGTATGCATGCCAAACATGCGTCATCCCCCAATGCTGAAAAGGGGGCTATGATGGCTGTTGGCACCTCTCATGCCGAAGCTCTGCACATCTGTGCTAATCCACGCTTCAAAGATCGCATTCAGGTTGCAGCAGTGAACTCCAGCTCTAGTATAACACTCTCTGGCGATGAGAGAATGATCGATGAGGCCCTCGAGATGCTGAAGGCACAGCAGAAATTCGCTCGAAAGCTGAAGGTTGATACTGCCTATCACTCAGCCCATATGTTGCCCTGTGCAGTTCCCTATCTAGAGTCCATGAGATCATGTGAGATAGGGGTCAATGAAGGAACAGGGCCAGTGTGGCTCTCAAGTGTTATCGAAGGACAAAGGATGTCAAAGGAATTGCTCTCTGAGGTTTATTGGGTTGACAACATGTGCAACACAGTTTTATTCTCTAGTGCTGTCTCTCAAGCCGTCTCTGAGCTTGGACCGTTCGATTTAACTATAGAAATCGGGCCACACCCGGCGTTGAAGGGTCCAGCGACAGCAACTCTAGAGGAGTTTGGATGCAATGCCCCCTATACCGGTGTCTTGACCCGCATGAAAAATGACTGTCACGAATTATCCGCAGCCCTGGGCTTCGTATGGATGCATCTTGGATCCGGCAGCATTCAATTCGATGCAGTCAATCAGCTCCTATCTGGGTCAAAAGGTAATAGAAGAATTCTCACTACATTGCCCTCGTACCCGTTCGATCACCAGCGTGAGTACTGGACAGGATCCCGAGTCTCCAACCACCATAAATTCCGCCGCAATCCCCCAAACCCGCTGCTCGGTACCCAATGCTGCGAGGCGAGTACTTTCCAGGAACTTCAATGGCGAAACATTCTCCGTCCGAGCGAAATCTCTTGGCTTAGTGGCCACCGACTACAAGGCCAGATGGTTTTCCCAGCCACGGGCTATGTTTCTATGGCGATTGAAGCTACAAAGCAGCTTCTCAACCGGAAACAGATTTTCTGTTTGAAAGTTTCCGACCTAGAAATTGGCCGTGCGATTGCCTTTGGTGACGATGGGGCTAGTATTGAGGTCATCTTCAATGTTAGTGTGCTGCATACTTCTGAACAATCAATGATCACTCAATTCGCCTGTTATTCGATCACGAAGGCGGATGGAAACGAAGTCTTGAACGCGAAAGGCAAGGTTATCACAGATTTCGGCGCTTCTAGTCCCACGGCACTTGCCAACTATGAATCAGATCCCTTCAACCTGGTTACTGTTGATGGGAATGAGTTCTACCGGTGCCTTGCCAAGATCGGTTATAATTACTCCAGGCCTTTCCAAGGGGTGTCACAAATCCAACGGAAGCCCGGATATGCCACTGGCTTGATCGAGGATCAGTCTGGCATGGCATGGGAGGATAACCTGATCTTCCATCCGGGAATTCTTGACACTGCCTTACAAACCGCCTTCGCGGCGTGGTCCTTCCCTGGCGATGGTCAGATATGGTCCCTTCACGTTCCCACGCGGTTTGAATCATTGGTCTTCAACACCCACTTTAGTCATCTTGGGTTGGGCAAACAGGGCTCCTTCAAATACGAGACATTTATTCGTACCAATACCCAAGGAAGCTTGACTGCCGATATTCACTTGTACACAGCCGATGGCAAGAACTCGTGCATCCAGATTGAAGGGGCATCTCTCGTCCCATTCTCTCCGGCCTCTGCTAAGGATGACCTACCGCTCTTCTCAAGCTTCAGGCTGAGGCCTGCTGTTCCTGATGGTCATCTTGCAGCAATGGGCGAGACGCTCTCCCCTTCTGAGGTACAGGTTTACAAGGATATTGACCGTGTTGCGTTTTGGTACATCTGCAACGTTGTTCGATCAATTCCCCCAGAGGAGCGGGATCAGATCCTGCCCCATTTCAGGTACTATCTTCGATGGTGTGAACGCATGATTGACATGGTTTGTCGTGGCGAACATCCCAAAGTACCGCCTGAATGTCTCAATGATGACAGAGAAGATATCAGGCAGATCTTGAGCAAGTATGTGATTGGTTTCTCGTTGTCATGCTCCCCAGCTGTCTCCTTTTGCCGCTTGTTCATGTTCAGGATTTCGCGCAAGCAAAGTGACTAATTGGATTGCATTAGATACGAGGGACGAAAAGATATTCGCTTCGTGGAGGTCGTGGGCGACCATCTCGTGGAAGTGGTCCGCAGCGGTACTAGCATGTTGGAACACATGAACCAGGACGGGCTTATGCTCGCGGTATACGAGAATGGCTTGGCCGCTGGCCCAAATAACCGCTGGATGAGTCGCATAGTTGCCCAAATTGCGCACCGCTATCCGGGAATGCACATTTTTGAAATCGGTTGGTTTACATCTGCAATCCGTCCTTTCACTTAGAGGATCTAATTTGTTATAGGAGCTGGAACAGGCGCGTCGACCAAGACAATCTTGCCTGAATTGGGCTCGGCCTTTGCCACATATACCTTTACTGACATTTCTAGTGGATTCTTCCCGGAGGCAGAGGAGCGCTTCAAAGAATACGCAAACCGTATGGTCTTCAAGACATTTAACACTGACCTGGCACCAGGTGAGCAGGGGTTCACAGAAGGACAGTACGACGTCGTTATCGCTGCCAATGTCCTGCATGTTTCAGCTGACATGCAGCAATCCATGGCGAACGTCCGCCGGCTATTGAAACCTGGAGGTTACTTACTTACGTTGGAAGTGACCAACTGCGACCTTCTTTTCAGTGGTATGACGGTGGGAACACTTCCAGGCTGGTGGGTCGCAGCCGAGACAGGACGACCGTGGGGACCTTGCCTTACACTGCCTCAGTGGGATGCTGTTCTCCGGCAAACTGGCTTTTCAGGTATTGATACGACAACACCTGATATCAGCGAATCTCTTCCCGTGACAGTGTTTGTTTCCCAGGCTATTGATGATCGTGTGGCTGTCCTTCGCAACCCCCTTTCCCTGTCGTCTGAGCAGGAGAGACTGGGCACATTGGTAATTATCGGTGGCACGACACTGCCGGTTTTCCATCTCGTCGAAGATATTTGCGCAAACCTATCTTCCAAGTTTTCCAATACCATCATCTGCGAGAGCATTGAGGATCTTGCATCTCCTAGTTCGGTGGCACCTTCAGGGGCCACCATTCTGTGTTTGACAGAGTTCGATGAACCGTTCATGAAAAGGCTAACTCCGCAGAAGTTTCATAGCCTACAAAGACTTTATGAGATAGCGGGGACGTTAGTAATGGTTTCGTGTGGCTGCAGGGCAGATGAACCCTACTCCATGATGCTTGTCGGGATTGGGAGGACGGTGAAAACCGAAAATCCGAACATCAACCTCCAACTAGTTGACATCGAAAAGATCGATAATTCAACAGCCAATATTCTGTCTGAAACTATTGTCAGCCACTATCTTCTGCGAAAATGGAGGTCCAGGACAGAGCCTCTCCTCTGGTCTACAGAACCAGAAATCAACTATCAAGACAGACGCATGTTGATTCCAAGACTCTTACCCAGCACGGCTAAAAACCAACGCTACAATTCGCAACGACGGGTGATCACCAAAGAAGTCGATCCACAGAAAGAGACCCTACAGATTATTAAGGCTGGTGCAATATTTAATATCGAAGAGGTCTCGCCCTTATATAATCCTAGCGCAACATCATCCGACGATGTGCTGGTTCGGACAATTTACTCCTCACTTCAGTCTTTGAAGGTCGGGAGCACGGGGTTTCTCCGACTCGTCTACGGTGTGATCCATGATTCAGGGAAAACAGTCATTGCCCTTACATCGTCTACTCAGTCACCGGCCGTTATACCGTCGAAGTGGTGTGTCACAGTGGAACGCCATGCTATGGGCCGTAGCCCCTTATCCTTTCTTGCCTCGGTCGCTGCTAAAATATTAATGACAGCAGTGCTAAACACTGTAACAGAAGGCGAGGTACTCGTGGTTAGGGAGGCAGATGAGCCTATAAGGTCTTACCTGCGGGACGGTGCCAGGGTTCTGGGTGTCAGGATTCTTTTTGTCACCAGTCAGGACCACGATGATACTGCTGACAGTTTTTACATCCACCCCAGGCTGTCGCAGCAGAAGCTGAAGCAGCTGCTTCCTGAAAATGTCACTACCTACGTTGATCTTTCGGTCGGGTCAGACAGCAGCAGTTTCTCAGAAAGTATTGAAAGGTGTCTCCCGCCACAATGCACGCACATTAAGCGCAGCTCTCTCCTCAGCAATGATCTCAATTATCCATCTCTGAGTGTTGCCGGCAGTATCAATCAGCTTCTTCGGCAGGCAATCGAGACTGTCACCCATTCTGCCGAGCCTATGGTCATTCCGCTTAGCCACGTACCTAGTCTTTCTATGCCTGATGAGCGTTTTGCAGTGGTTGATTGGTCGATCCAATCTGCCCCCGTTAGAGTACGGCCAATTGATTCTGGCAATATCTTTAGATCAGATCGCACCTACTTCCTTGTCGGTCTGGCTGGTGAGCTTGGTCAGTCTTTGTGCCAATGGATGATTTCCCATGGAGCAAAATATGTTGTCCTGAGCAGTCGATCTCCAAAGGTCAATCCGAAGTTTACAGAGGCAATGGGACGGCAAGGAGCCACTGTGAAAACGTTTTCGCTGTCAGTGCACCATCTCCTTCCAGTTCACTCTATCGACTAACAATGTACAGGGATGTTACGAGCCGAAGGTCTCTATGGGCGTGTTACCGAGAGATCAACCGCACCTTGCCCACCATTGGCGGCGTTGTCAACGGTGCCATGATCCTTCAAGACAGTGTTTTTGAAAATATGACTTACGACCAGTTCCTAAAGGTAATAAAGCCCAAGGTCGAAGGTACCAAGCTCTTGGACGAACTATTCTATGACACGCCTCTGGAATTCTTCATTGTCACTTCATCAATCACCGCCGCGATTGGCTTCAGTGGACAGAGCAACTACTCAGCGGCGAACACATTCATGACCTCTCTGATGTACCAGCGGAGGAAAAGGGGTGTTCCCGGATCGGCAATGGATATCCCTGCGGTGCACGGTATTGGTTACGCAGCTCAAGAAGATAACTTTGATTTTGAGTACTTCACTACCCTCGGCTATAATAATGTCTCGGAGCAAGACTTCTGCACACTGTTCGCAGAAGCCATTCTCTCCGGTCGTCCTGGCTCGCCTGATGAGGCTGAGGTTGTATCAGGTGTAAACTACGTTCCTGCGGACTTGGATATACCACAGACTCATACTAGAGACATCAAATTTTCTCATTATAATCTGACAACAAAGGAAGGGTCCACGACAGGTAGTGGCAAGGCTGCTGCGCAGGTGAGGGTCCAACTGCAGGGCGTTACTGAAGAGGAAGCGATATACGAGATTATCAAAGGTAGGCGATCTTTTAATCATGTTCGCAATGATAATCATGAACGTCCTTGCTAACATCGTTGTAGAATCATTTGTGGTGAATCTCAAAAAGGTCCTACAGATCTCACCTGAGGATGATGTCAACCTATTCACACCACTCGTGGAACTAGGCCTAGATTCACTAGTGGCAGTCATGGTTCGCTCGTGGTTCTTGAAAGAGATTGAGGTTGACATTCCAGTCTTGAAGATCCTTGACGGCAGTTGTATTTCCGACCTTCTCCAGGTTGCTGTCCAAAAGATACCTGCGTCGATTACTGGTGCAGGTGAACCAAAGCACGATGCAGCTGATATTCTCAGCGAACAGTCGCCTCAAAAACCAAAGAAACCCATCTCCGAAACTGCTATTTCGGAAGTACCCAGTGACTCTGCGTCTAACTATTCCCCACTCAGAACGCCAAGCGAAAGCGAGGCTTCCTCTATTGAGCTGCTGACACCAGACGAACCCGTGGAGTCCAAGCAGCTACAATCACCACATGAGCTAGCTCAATCACAACGCGACTTCGTTGGTCGGATATCTCGCCCTGTACGTGAGTCTATGTCCTTTGCACAAGCCAGGTTTTGGTTCCTTCACCATTTCTTAAAGGACAAGAACGCTCTGAACTTTTCAACTTCTGTACGTCTTTCTGGAAATCTCCGCGTTGGAGCTTTTGAGCAGGCTTTGGATACCGTTGTCCAACGGCATGAGGGTCTCCGCACTAGGTACCTATGGTCAGATGGAGATACTAGTACCCCAATACAAGAGGTGGTTGATTATCCCTTGTTGAAACTAGAGACCAAGCGCATAAACTCCGAGGCTGAGGCAGCCGAAGAGCTCGAGAGACTACAAAGGCATGAATATAACTTGGAAGACGGGAACTCAATCAGAGCAATGCTACTTACTCTATCAGATACCGTTCACTACTTTCTCATTGGCTGTCATCACATTTCCCTGGATGGACAAAGCATGCATGTTCTTCTCTCCGAACTCGACAGTGTATACAACGGAAAGACTCTTCCTGAAATTACACAAGCCTCTCAAAACCGAAGCTTTTCTGCCCGACAGCAACGTGATGATCAGTCCGGACTTTTGAGGAGTCATATTGACTATTTTCGGACCGTCATCCGTGGTGATCCCGGCGCAATTGAGCTTTTCCCTCTTGTTGATATCCCAAAGCGCAGAACTCTGGATACTTACAGGTTGGTCGCATACCCGGTGCGAATAAAGTATTTGCTGATTTTTGTTTAGGCATTATCGGGTGTCAACCAGGTTAGGAACTGTGCTAGCTAGCAAGGTGAAAGCTATCGCTCGCAAGCTCCATAGCACAAACTTCCATTTTTACCTTACCATTCTCCAAGCCATGGTCTTTCGCATGCTTCCCAATACCAATGAATTCTTCATTGGCATTGCAGACTCGAACCGAGTCGACAAGGATTCAATCAACACGATTGGGTGTCTCGTCAATTTATTACCGCTCAAATTCGACCGGGCAGAGTTCTCCAAATTGGACAGCGCGGTTAAGCTCACTCGCAGCAAAGTGTATTCTGCGCTACAGCACTCCAGAGTGCCGTTTGACGTTCTTGTTAACGAGTTGGGGATCAATCGTTCCACCACGCACACGCCAGTCTTCCAGATCTTCATGGACTACCGACTGGGCGATCAGGAGAAAACAACTCTGGCCGGTTGTGATGGCGAGCTGTCGTGGAATAACGCTGCAACTGGATATGATCTGCATATGGAAGTGCTTGATACGGTAGCTGGAGAGTCGCTAGTTGTCTTGAAGGTCCAAGAGGCTGTCTATTCCAAGGAAGCCGCCGAACTACTGCTTGGTGCTTTCGTCAATATCCTAGAGCACGCTACAAAGAGACCTGCGGAACAGGTTGATCTGTCAACACCTCCATTATGGTCTGGTGAGGCTATTGATAGTGCTTTGACTTTAGGGAAGGGTCTGTTATACTTTGGTCATATACGTGGTCATGGCTAACTGTTCATAGGCCCCGAGTTGGAAACTGAATGGCCAGCCACGGTTGCCCATCAAATCGATAAAATAATTGATGCACATCCTGAAACCACTGCAGTCAGGGACGGACATGGAAACGTTCTCACATATAGCAGGATGGCCAACCGCGTAAATACAATTGCTGCTACCCTACTTCAACATATCTCTGGTGGTGACAGCGTAGCTGTTTTCCAAGAGCCAGGCGCAGACTGGATTTGTTCGATGCTCGCTATTTTCCGTCTTGGTGCAGCATATGTTCCTCTAGACCTAAAGAATGGCCTGGAACGGCTTGCAGGTGCTGTGGAAGTTGCTCAGCCACAAATCATCCTGTACGACAAGTGGACAGAACCTCATGTTGCCAATCTTCGGGCGTCAGATGCGGTTGTCATCAATGTCTCCAGTATTTGCAACACTACTGCTGCAAACATAGTGAACAGGGCCACTGCGGAGAGTACTGCCGCAATACTGTTCACCAGCGGATCCACTGGTGTCCCCAAGGGTATTGTCCTGCCGCACTCCTGTTTCGCAACGCATGTTGAAGCGGTCGAAAAAGCTTGGAAGGTTGGACCGAGCGTGGTCCTCCAGCAAATCGCCCTCAGTTTTGACTTTTCATTGCATCAAATATTCACAGCCCTGGCCAATGGAGGAACCCTCTACGTGGTTCCGTCCGCGAAACGGGGTGACCCATACGAAATTTCAAGGATTATGATGCAAGAAAAGGTTACCCACACCCTCGCCACTCCAACGGAGTATGGCATGTGGTTTGACGCTGGGTCGGACATCCTTTCCCGGTGTGTACATTGGAAATGGGCTCTTACCGGTGGCGAGGCCCTACCAAAGTCGATTGTTCGACGATTCCGAGACTTGAAATCCAGTAACCTGAAGGTCTTCGACTTCTACGGTCCGGTGGAGGCCACCATTGCTCTAACTAAGGGGGAAGTTGATTTCGCACTTGCTGATCTTGAACCACCCATTCCAGTCGGGAGTATCCTGCCCAACTATTCGGTCTACATCCTAGATGAAGCCCTACACCCTCTCCCGATCGGTGTTCCCGGGGAGATCGTTGTTGGAGGTCCAGGAATTGCAGCAGGATATCTTGGACAACCTGAGCTTACCAATGAGAAGTTCATTCCTGTTCCTCACATCTTGCAGGATAGGCGCGCAGAGGCCCACGGCTGGAACAAACTTTATCGAACAGGAGACCGGGGGCGTCTCAACAGGGATGGCACTCTCATCTACGAGGGTAGAATCAACGGGGATAACCAGATCAAACTTCGTGGCATCAGAATTGAACTAGGAGAGATTGAGAATGCCATCTTGCAAGTTGCAAACGGCAAGCTCTGTCAAGCGTTGGTGGCTGTCCATGGAGAAGCTGCTGACAAGTTCCTGGTGGCTTATGTTGTTTTCTCGTCGCTAGGCGAGCCCAGTGAGAGGGTCCTGACAGATATTCAAGCAGCACTTCCACTTCCTAACTATATGCGTCCTTCACTATTCGTTCCCATCGAACGTGTCCCTGTGAACGTGCATGGGAAGGCAGATCGCAAAGCTCTTTACAATATTCCTCTACCAGATATTTCAAGCCCAGGCCCTACCAACCCTGATAAGATGAATGAACGAGAAACCAGACTATGTGAACTATGGAAAGAGGTTCTGCCAGGATCTGGAACAACAATTCACGCGGGTACAGACTTCTTCCATATCGGGGGTAACTCGCTCCTTCTCGTGAAACTTCAACGCGTCCTTCAAGAATCATTGGCGTTTACGCCGCGACTGGCTGATCTTATGAACTCTAGCACGCTGGGTGAGATGGCTAAATTGCTAGAGGATACCTCTGTTAATGTTGTCGACTGGGAGGTCGAGCTCGCTATCCCACCATCCTGGGCCAATATCCTTCCAAGCGTCCCAGTATCCCGCGCAAACGACAACTTAACTATAGTTTTGACAGGTGCCACCGGGTACATTGGCCGTCATCTGCTCTCCTCGCTAATTGAAGATGCTCGAGTTTCGAAGGTCATTTGTCTTGTCCGCGACGTGACGAAGTTAGCAATAGACTCGGAGAAAGTCAAGGCCATCGAGTGCAACTTTCAGAAGGCCAAGCTTGGTCTTTCATCAGACACCCTAAACAATTTGTCTGATAACGCCGACATAGTGGTGCACTGCGCGGCTAATCGCTCTTTCTGGGATGACTATCAGGCACTCCGGGCCGTTAATTTCCTTTCTGTCCACGAACTTGCTCGGTTGTGTCTTTCCCGCAAGATTCCACTTCACTTCTTTTCTTCTGGAGCCCTCAGGCACCACGATATCCTGCCCGATGCTCGAGGTGGGTACTTGACCAGCAAATGGGCAGCGGAGCAATTTCTTCACAATGTATCTCAACAATTTAATATCCCAGTGTACATCCACACCCCATGTGAAGCACCGCCAGATACGCCATTCACGACCAGCTCCATAGTGGAGCAGGACTTTATCGATTGTGCCCAGCTCATCGGTGCGCGCCCCGATATTACAGCGACATCTGGTTATATGGACCTTCGGCAAGCGACTACATTTATTGCTTCGGTATCCGAGGTTATCCTCAAGACTATGGACGATAACGATGGCATGGACGCTGTATACAAGAGAGTGTTATACCCTGCCGACCATCGGTTTGACATCCAAAGCTCTATGAAGGAAGCTTACTCGAGATCCACGTGGAAATCTCTCCCGACAATGGATATGCTTCAGTGGATGGGCAAGGCGAAACAAAACGGTTTCCCTTATGTTTTGACAGCTCAGAATATTATTATGAGTTCGGGACAGGGGCGGGTTATTTCTCGGCGATAGGTTTTCTGCATTGTATGGCACATCATTTCAAGTTGTATATATTTTTAAAGGCTGCATGTGTTATTTCCCTTCTCATCCCAACTAGTACTTTTCATCATCCCGTGGTGTTCCACTAGTTCGATTTTCAAGATCGTAAATACGGGCTTAATACCCATTATATTATATGCTGTGCTTATTATACAGTCAATATCACAACCTGCTAATATGTCCGTCATTCCGAGTTTGCCCATCTCTATGTGTACTGAGTCCCACATACCCACACCAATCGGGTAGAATATGAGCACGTGATCTCGCGACGCGAAAATGATCGCCGCGCCGCGCCACGGCCTTTGTCTGACGTTGGTTTCTATCGTCGACATTCTTTCTGGTTTAGATCTCGAGAATCGTATACGGAGGCAGGGAATGCGATACAGGATGAATAGATAAGACATACAACGCATTAACGTCAGATTTTACATACCGGATACCATCCAGCGGCCAACAATTTGCCCCTCACCTCAATATACCTACGGCCGTCGCTTTCGATCAGAACCTGCTCTATACATAAGCATCGGACATGGCTGGATCATTCCCGAAGAAAGGCTCGACGCCATCGAAACCATCCTTCAGGTCCAAGCAACCGACCTCTGTGAAACGGAACAGCAGTCTCCTGAACTTTTTCCAGAAGGCGGACGGCCCGCCGCAAGCCACATCTCGACAGTCTCGGATCACGCAATTCGCGACGAAAGCGGACCGACCGACGGCTAGTGCGCATGGCAGTCCGTCATTGCGGCGAGACGATAGCTCGAAGAGTAACGGTAGCGGCGGGTTGTTCTTGGATGATCGGAATGGGAAGAAGTCGGCCTTGATAGACCCTAGTACGCCCCCGCGATCCCGGTCACGGACACCTGACGATATATGGGGTGAAGGTGATGGGAACCTCGTGGCCCCGAAAGAGGAGGAGGGGGACAGGTATAACGAGAATGGGTCTGCGGTTAAGAAGCGTAAGGTCGAGTCAGAGTCTGACTCTCCTCGGACGGATCAGGTGAAGGATGAGGCCTCTGCGGCAACGCCTGCTCCGGCCAAATCTCGACAGGTTAGCGGGCCGTTTATCGATGAGTCTGACAGTGAGGAGGATTTGGGAGCGTTTGGTGATTTCGGTGACGAACCAGCCGTGTTGACAAAGACCGAAGCCGTGAAGGACGCGACGGGCGCTGATAATGACCGGAAAGATGATGATCGAACTTCCGATGTCGCCGTACCATCATTGGTAAGAGAAGCCACGAGCCATTTCGAAGATAATGAACTTGCGAATTTTGACGATCTAGAAGAAAACGAGTTCGGAGGGGAAGAAGGACTCTTAGACCAGGAAAACGACGACGCAGAAGGATCCGAAGGGACGGTATTTTGTTTCGACGACTCGAACGATTCGCCAGCTCTAGAGGAGTGCGATGTGGATCCTGGCGGTGGTGTAGCAGTATGCCCAATATGCCAGATTGAGTTGGTAGGCTTGAGTGACGTTGTAAGGCGCTCTTTTGGCTTGGACTGTGTACGAGTTGTTTGCTAATAGTAGTAGGACGTGTCGGTGCATGTCAATGATTGCCTTGATGGGAAGCCTGCCACTGTCTTGCCGAAACCGAAGCCCGACACACCGGCGAAGGCACGGACGCGCGCAGAACTCGCTTCGATTGCAAGGCCACCGCAAAATGATCCATACTCCTCCGTCACATCTAAGACATCATCCGCTTTCTCGAAGCTAATGGCAGGTAACGCAGAAGATACAGCATGGACAGCGGCGGCGGCCAGCGAGGTCAAATCTAGGGGCAAGCAGGCATACCAACGAACTTGTCCATTCTACAAGATTATTCCGGGATTCTCGATTTGTGTGGATGCTTTTCGTTATGGAGCAGTCGAAGGATGCAATGCCTACTTTCTGAGCCATTACCACAGTGACCATTACATAGGCCTCTCGGCCTCTTGGCGCCATGGGCCCATCTACTGCAGCAAAGCTACTGGCAACCTAATCCGCCAACAACTCAAGGTGGACCCGCGATGGGTGGTGGATTTGGAATTCGAGAAGACTACAGAGGTCCCCAATACTGGCGTTCAAGTGACTTTGATTGAGGCCAATCACTGCCCCGGAAGCGCCATTTTTCTGTTTGAGAAGGCCATGGGGTCCGGTCCGTCCAAGAGGATTCAACGGGTTCTGCATTGTGGTGATTTCCGAGCATCTCCCACCCATGTGCAGCACGCCCTTCTTCGCCCCGAGGTAATTGACTCCATCACGGGCCAGAAACGGCAGCAAAGGATTGACGTCTGCTACTTGGATACTACTTATCTCAGTCCTAAGTACTCCTTTCCTAGTCAAATCGATGTCATCGAAGCCTGCGCGGAACTCTGTGTGAGCCTTGACCGAGGTGAGGACGATGGTCCTGCGCCGTGGCAGTCACAAAAAGCAAGTAAAGGAGGCGGGAGTATCATGAGTAAGTTTTTCAACTCTGTGACGGGGTCAGACAAGTCACAGGAGCGATCGTCTCGTCCGGAGGGGCGATTGTTGGTCGTCATTGGCACATATAGTATCGGTAAAGAGCGTGTATGTCTAGCAATTGCCCGAGCCCTGCAGAGTAAGATTTATGCTACTGCGGGCAAGCAACGAGTGTGCGCTTGTTTGGAGGATGCCGAGCTTTCTTCGTTGTTAACGGACGACCCCGTGGAGGCCCAGGTTCATATGCAGACGCTGTTCGAGATCCGCGCTGAGACGCTGGCCGACTACCTGGATTCGATGAAGCCGCACTTCACTCGTGTGGTGGGCTTCCGTCCGACAGGATGGACATACCGTCCACCCACAGAGCGGATGTTGGACAACCCACCCGTCTCGACGGTGCTACATTCTGCTCATTGGAAGACGCCCTTCACAGCGCGCGACCTAGTGCCCCAGCGCGGAAGTACGCGTGAAAGTGCCTGCTTTGGGGTGCCGTATAGCGAACATAGCTCGTTTCGGGAGCTGACGATGTTCTGTTGTGCGCTCCGGATCGGACGGGTGATCCCTACGGTAAACGTCGGTAGCCGGAAAAGTCGGGAACGAATGAAGGCATGGGTTGAGCGATGGGAGGCGGAGAAGAGGAAGAGTGGATTGTATCGGGTGGAAGGGGACCGGTGGTAGAGCGGGCTATCTATGAAGAAGTAGACTTGCACATATTCATACACCGGCAGTATCCTGTGTGGAGGGCTGGTTGGACTGGATACACCGCATATGTAAGCACACATCATGGACCAGCTAAATTTTGACCAACCATGGAGGGAGTCTTGCATTATGGCTCTTCGTCTCTGCACATAATTATTTGGGACAACGTGACGTCTCATAGAATTTAATCTATGCCTACCGACATGACATTGGTCATATCTCTACTTTAGGTTACCTCCAAATGTTGCTGAAATATGGTCGAATATGATTTGGGGTCTGACCAGACATCAAAGCGTAAAAAAAGTAAATAAGTCAATACGAGATATGTTCTATTTGCTCACAGGGACGCCACCAACTGTGTAGTTGAAAAGGCTTACAGGATGACAAGTTGGGGTGCTGTTCACCACCAATGAGAGAGCGTGTAAAGGTAAGGACATTCACACCATATTAGCTTGGCTCAAAGCTAAACGAGGTGTGCTTCACCAGTCATGGACGTGGACGCAACCAACCAAACCGTAGGTAAGCCCTGGGCGGTCGATCATGACTCGTGACTTGCAGGGGGGACATTAACCGAAAGAAGCGGGGGATCGGAGGCCAGCATCGGCTGCGTGAGAGCAGTGAGGTAACCCCAGACTTCCCGAATTCGTCTCCCGTCGGTTGGATAGCCTCGGGGAAGTCTCGTCCACACTAGTCCCATAAATATTGACCCTCAGCCATGGTCATGATGAAGATGATAGAGAGAGAGATGATATGATATTTCGACCATTGGAGTGATTCTCATTCTTACTATTCTTATTAGTATTATTCTACGTCTTCTCATTCTCTTTAAATTCACTCTTTGAATCTTGACCTTCAACAAATTTGTTCGATTGATTAAGTGATCATTCCTCTCCTAACTTACCAAAAAGAGGTTAGTAGCAACGGTCAACAGTTGATTCTCCACGATGATCCCGTCATAGTTAATTTCTGAATCCTTTCGCGCAGGCTAACGTTTCACTGCCCGTGTCTAGTTTCTTAATTGTCCTACATTATCCCGTCCTGCTGGGGGAGCAAAAAAAGGACAACAGCCGCCATGATTGCCGAGCTCCTGACGCCCACTGGCGCAGCATATGTGCTCACCGCCGCCGTATTCGTCTACTATATCCTGCCGTACCTGCAGCTATGGCGCTTACGCGATATCCCGTCGCCCGGTTTCGCCGCCTTCTCCAACCTGTGGCTGATGCTGCAGTACCGCAAGGGCAACCGCTTCGTCACCGTCGACGAAGCTCATAAAAAACATGGCAAACTCGTGCGCATTGCTCCCCGACATGTCTCCATTGCCGACGACGAGGCTATCCAGGCGATCTACGGACATGGAAATGGTTTCCTTAAGGCGTATGTTTCTTCCTCATCGTTACTGTCTTCCCCCATACTATCGACATCCCACTCTCTGCGGATAAAAGTCCCGCCAACAACAGCACAACCACATTAATTCAAATAAATCATACTAATCATAATACAGTGACTTCTACGATGCCTTCGTTTCCATCCGCCGCGGTCTCTTCAACACCCGCGACCGTGCCGAACACACCCGTAAGCGTAAGACCGTCAGCCACACCTTCTCCATGAAATCCATCGGCCAATTCGAACAATACATCCACGGCAACGCCGAGCTCTTCGTGAAACAATGGAACCGTATCGCCGACACACAAAGTAACCCCAAGACCGGCTATGCCACCATCGACGCCCTGAACTGGTTCAACTACCTCGCCTTCGACATCATCGGTGACCTCGCCTTCGGCGCCCCCTTTGGCATGCTCGAGAAGGGCCAAGACATCGCTGAAATGCGCAAGAACCCGAACGACAAGCCCAGCTACGTGCAGGCCGTCGAGGTCCTCAACCGCCGTGGTGAAGTTTCTGCTACCCTGGGTGCCTGCCCCAGCCTCATTCCCTGGGCGAAGTATATCCCCGACCGCTTCTTCAGGGATGGACTCGAGGCTGTGGAGAATCTGGCTGGTATTGCGGTTGCGCGGGTCAATGAGCGTCTTCGCCCAGAGGTTATGGCTAATAATACTCGTGTGGATTTGCTGGCTCGTCTGATGGAGGGCAAGGATTCGAATGGAAACAAGCTCGGCCGCGAGGAACTGACGGCTGAAGCGCTCACGCAGCTCATTGCCGGTTCTGATACCACGAGTAACACCTCTTGCGCCATTCTGTACTGGTGTCTGCGCACTCCTGGGGTTATTGAGAAGCTGCACAAGGTGCTGGACGAGTCTATTCCCAAGGATGTGGATGTGCCCGTTCATGCGATGGTTAAGGATATCCCCTAGTATGTTATTCTCCTCTCCTCCTTCCTTCCTTCTACTATGTATCATGGCAAAAAGCTGACCAAAGAAAAAGTCTCCAATGGGTCATCTGGGAAACAATGCGTATCCACAGCACTTCGGCAATGGGTCTCCCCCGTGAAATTCCCGCCGGTAACCCACCCGTCACCATCTCGGGCCACACCTTCTACCCGGGCGACGTCGTCTCCGTACCCACCTACACCATCCACCGCTCCAAGGAAATTTGGGGTCCCGATGCCGAGCAATTCGTCCCCGAGCGCTGGGATCCCAAGCGTCTCACCGCCCGCCAGAAGGCCGCCTTCATCCCCTTCAGTACTGGTCCCCGTGCCTGTGTCGGCCGCAATGTCGCGGAGATGGAGCTGCTCGTCATCGTTGGAACTGTCTTCCGGTTGTTTGACTTTGAAATTCAGCAGGATGGACCCATGGAGACGAGGGAGGGTTTCCTGCGGAAGCCTTTGGAACTCATGGTTGGACTGAAGAGGCGGAGTGTTGCTGTTTAGGTTTTTGGAAGGGGTGGCAAAGAAAGTTTTGGTTAGACCTTGGGTGGAACACTGAATTGGATGTAAATATGACTTTCCTATCTGGTTGTATGGTTTGAAATTGTGCGATGTTCAATGAATTTCTACTTTCGAATTCCCTGATGACTGAGGCTCATATGTATATATGATAAATGACCATCTCTGATTCTTCACTACTCTTTCTTTGCTCTTGTGGTATTAGAAGCGTTGTGTATGGATCGGATCTGCTTTCCGGCCATGACTCCATTCAATGTATATGTTATGGAGGCCTTAGGCAAGCCGATCACTTGAAGAATGTTCACACTGGCTGATGTTGTAATTCCTTGTTTGTTTTCGGGAGAGCCAAACCAGAACCATATATAAGGCAAGATAACTGAGGAATCGCATCTGTAATAGCTAAGTCCCTGTCTTCTCAGTAGACCCGAGTACTGTAATGGAGGATGCTCGCGAAGAGGAATACTCCGGGACACCGCATCACCGAATGGCTGGGAAGAGGAGAACATGATCAGAGTGTAATCAGAGATATGGGGCCAGCCAAATTCTGACTGCTGTTGCTATATCCCGGTCTCAGTAAACTAAAAATGCGTGGCCCAGACGATTGCCTCGCGATGCAGCCGAAAGAGGAAAGTAGAGTGGATCACCTAGGCTGCTCCTTAACTAGATTAAGGTAACGACCGGTTCTAGGGTATGCCTGGGACCTTTTTCCTCTGGTAGTTGACATTTACCTGGTCTTGGTTTTTACTATAGTCAAAGGTTTCTAAGGATTGTCGGTACCTTGTCGTCTACAGTTGCCCACTTCACTTCTACTCAATAGACCCACAATAACGTATATATAATCCAGCAGTGAAAGTCCAATGTGTAGATCCTCCTCTTCATACTTCTTTGATTGGACTCCGGTGTGCCAGTCATTTCGCCCCTACTGCCATCTTCCACGGATCCTCTAGTTCAGAAGAACATCTCATCACCATGAGAATTGCGCTTGTCGGTGCGGGAGCAGTAGGTCTTCGCCTCGCGACAGAGTGGTGCAAATCAGAGGCCGAGGTAATCATTCTCACTGGTACACGATAACCTTGCCTGAACAAACTCAGAGCCGAGACTCGCCTCACGGACTACTCCATCGAAGATCTGAAGATGAACCTCGACGACTGCGACGTTGTCGTCTCAACCCTCAGCGGACCCAGCGAGTTCTACATCTTCGCCCACTCGAATCTCCGAGCAGCATGCAGCGCATCGCGCAGATACAAACACCGCATTCCTTCCGAACGGAATATCAACATGGAGGATTTCCCCAATCAACCGATGTTCAGTTCCGCCAAGCATGAGGTCATTCGCCAGAAACTACGATCCCAACATGATATTAGTGGACAATGATTTGCCACGGCTGGTTCATGGAATACATCTTGCCTTAGGATAAGAACTACTTCGCGAGATTTGGACCCTCATGGGCGATGAACCATTGCACGAAGATCTTCGATATATACGGAGATGGCTTGCAAAAGGTTACTTTGGCTTCGCTTGGAGATGTAGCTCGGGCGGTTTTGGCTGTGTTGTGGAATAGTATCCATACTGGGACTGATTAACAGCCGGTTACCCACTTGGCTGGGCAGACTTTGACATACCGAGACCTTTTCGAGCTGATTAGAGCTCACGATCGAGCGTGGAAATTGAATGCAGTGACCCTTTCGGAGGTACTTGATGCGATTTGCAAAGGGCTCAAGGCGAATAATGCCGGTGTAGCTGTCCATCAGATGAGGATTCTGGGATTCACGAATGCGAATCACATCCACGATGAAAAGGCGCTAGTTTGGGGAACTGGAGTCCTCCATGGGTTGTACGCCACAAGGGTCAAGAAGCTGTTGGAGAAGGCTAACACTGGACTAAACCAATAATTCAGCCAGTGTGTGGGACTTTGGAGTTAGATATGTTTTATGTTCGGGATCGAAAGTGCAAGGCACGATGTTAGTGGCATATACTGTTTTTCCCCTCAGGACTCATGGCATGATGATATCATTGAGGAATGTAACAAACAGCAGTAAAATACTAAGGATATTGATTATCCTGTCCTGCCCGTCTTCGGCAGTGAAAACTGCATCGTCCACCGGTTTTACAACGTGATAATTTCGTAACCTCAACAGCTCGATTTTCCGATGGTCTGCACCATAGCCCTAAGCATGTTAGTGCTGACATTGGCTACGCTTTTTGGAAACTGTATATCCTACCTTCGGCTTTGTCTTCAAGGCACCCTATTTACTGGTCTCAGGAAACACCTCCAGTGCTCCTTCCACGCCGGCATTCACTTTTGGCAAAAACATATCCCTAAAATTCTCAGAACTCAGAGATTGACGCCACGCTTCAGGTCTCTCGTTAATGCTGTCACGCAGTAGCCGAATCGTCGGGGGTTTAGGAGCCCACAGCCCGCCGCCGACGTACGATGGCCCGGGGCCCAGGTGAATTTAGTAAGATACATAAGGTCTCCTTCTACCAGTGCGGGAGAACGCTGCGGAGAAATGTGACTTAAGAGTAGTAAAGGTGAGATATTAAGCACGCCGTGTGATAATGGAATTACTAACCTTGGACAGTCTCTTGTCCTTGCTAAAGCGAACATCTCGGTAGATCCGAAATATGACATCCTTGGGGGGTAGTTCAGGGATGGTAGAATCAAACGCCATGATCTTGGGTATAAGAGTCTCTATAAACACCTCCCAATCTTTCTACGCACGTTTGCATTCTTTTTGATGGTCTATTGCTGGCAGTATTGCCTTCAGTCTTGCTTTTCTGTACTTATGTTCGAACCAAGTCCGTCTATTATTGGCTCTGAGATCCACCAGGTATAGAAAAGTATTCTTATGTACCTTGTACTCTGAGTATTCAACTGCATTGAGCGAGCGTCATGTCTCGTGAGGAATGACAGTAACTACCTGCCGCTCTTTTCGTCTAGAATTACAGTTCGGTTTTCGTATTCGACATCTGAACCCATCTTCGTCACTGTCGTGCTCGATTCCTATATTATCAGAACCATTGCCCCCGTCGGCGGTATCATGAAAAGAGGACCTATCCCCATCTGCCGTATCTATTTCATCTGCAACGTTATTCTCGTTTTTGACACGAGTTGCAACACCATTGCTTTCAGTTAAGTTATGTGGGACTTGAACCGGTTGCCAAGTTGCCCATCTCGGGGCCACATCGCGAGCTCCTCCACGGTGACTTTCCAGGGGCAGTCATTAGGGCTCCAGGTATCGATTGATTCCCTCGAATGTCATGTTCCACTTCTGACTCTTTAAAGCAAAGATCAAATTTACGCCCTCCACCCAGAGACAGGACAACTGTCTATCCTGTTACCTCCTTCTGTTGTTTGAACCTTTACAGAATGATACTGTAACATATCTTCTATGAGAATGGGCACTTAGGTCTGATACCTATTTGCTTTGGATTGTATCTTATCTCGCATTCTAGATATAATAGGAAGGTAGAGTGGATTTAATGATTTATCTAGTGACGGGAAACCTTCCGACGATTTCCGGCTCAATGACGCTTACCCCCAACAGTCTCCCGGTCCAAAGTATTCAATGACCAGGATCACGAACACTCCCAGCATCGAGGACGGTAAATTCATCCGCCAAATCCATAGTTTCATAACGGTGGGTAACAACAAGAGCCGTCCATCCACAGCCAGCGAATTCCTCCGGTAATCTCTGCATAAGCCAAGGAAGTCTCCATGTCAACGTTACTACTCGCTTCATGGAGTTCCACGATCACACCGTGAGTCTGTGTACCGTACCGACTCTCGACTAGAGTTTTCTGTACAAGAACTCGGGCGAAATTGAACATCTGTTGGTGACCTGAACTCAGGGAAATCATCCACCGGATCTTCAATGCATGGGTGTATGGATGAGCCTATGCTGCTGCCGGGATTAAGGTCGATAATAAACCAGATCCCTACAATCATGCACCCGATATAACCTGGGGGACGGAAAAGAAAGCGCGCGCTTCCTGATAATACCAATAGAGTTAACTTCATTATACTTTCACATATATCAGAGCTTTACAGTGGGTATTATATATACTTAGCGGAAACTTCACGATCATGTAAACAGGTCATCGAGTACAGACATCACTCATTATAGATATCATTCATACTACATGATCCGTAGCCGGATGGCGCAGGAATAACAGGAGAAATAGATAAATACATTACGTTACTCCAACGCCTCCTCCGAGCACATCATGGACGTGATCACCATGTCGCCGGGCCAAACTTCTCCCCAGTAATTTCTACCGCTTCGCCGGCAGCATCCATGGTATTTGCCGCGATACGAGTACCCCACCATGACGGGAACTTAGTCCCAGTAAGCTGCAGGCAAAGGAAGATGACGATCGTGGATAGGGTGAGACCGACATCGAGCCCCGCAGACAGGACGTAGTTGTACTGCATCCACCAGCCGCGCCAGCGGGTGCGAATCCACTTGTTGAAGATGAAGCCAACGATGCCCCAGCTGAGGTAATTGAGGGGCGTAGCAGGGGGAATCAATCCGGCACCGGTGAAGATTAGGGGCGCGCTGAGGTAACGGATCTTGCTTCGGGGCCATATACGGGCGCCCAGATAGATGAGAACGGGCAAGGCAGCGCCAGCAAGCCAGAACCACATCAAGCCGGAGTAAAGTTGGCCGGGTGAGAACATGCGAGCGGGACCAATAACTCCCCAGATGACGGAGGCGTTAAAGAAAACGCGGCCGTTCGGACAGGTGTAGTGGTTCGGTTGATTCAGTTCACAGACACCATCGATCGAACCTAATGCCCAGTTCATGACTGCAATCTGGACGATCGACGTCCACAGGGTGGCGACCATCTGGGCGGCAAATGTAACTCGGGGCGGGATTTTCATATAGTGACCTGTACAAGGATTAGCGCTGAAGCCAGGGGCATCGAAGGTTGAAACTGACCAAGTTTCATGTCCTGGCAGAAGTATAAGCCCTGGGACATGGATATATAACCAAATGTTTTGAAAAGCATCATAGCCATTGGCTTTCCAGGTTGCATATAGCCGATCACAAACTCTGTCAAAACGTTAAGTCCTAGTTGGATGTTTGTAGCTGCCTGCACAATTCCAACAGGCAAAGTCCACACAATGGCCATGATCAAGGCGATAAAGAAAGCCCACCAACTCAGGTGAGTCGGGTATCCGAGTGACACACCCAGACCTATACCCATCATAGTCAAAAAGAGTGCACCGTACCACCACAGCGGAACGGGCTTGAAGCGAGCCATCAGACGGGCGTGGATATCGTCCTCAGTCTTGCGGAAAGTCTTGAGACGGGCCAAGACCTCCTTACCATGAAACAATATCGCATGCAGAAGGACGGCAATAACGCCAGCAAAGCTTAGGCCGTAGCACAAAGCGAATGTCGTGGACAGAAAGAGAGGCGAGTACTCTTTGTATTTGGCGGCGTCGAAGGTAAACTCTGGCGTCAGGATTCTAGACACATCGTATTCCTTTCCGAGGTTATCGTAGCTGCTGGAATCGCTAATGGGCAAGTGCTTGAACCAGTAGGCATTACTGTAGTGGAGACCAATAGTGCAGATCCAGTAAAACACCACCATACCAATAAGGGTGTTCGCGTGCGCATGCCACGGAGAGATCAGTGGACTGAAGTTAAAACCCGAGATCTGAGTCCAGTCAAAAGTGATAGGGAGTAAAGACAACCCCGTCCAGCCACCGAAGAGCTGATTGATGACAGGGCTCTGGGGCTTGATCCATGTCACCCAGGCGAAGACGCTGAGAAAGGGAGCAATATAGCCAGGGAACCAGTACCAGACGAAAGATCCGATCAAACAGTACAAAAACATGCGATATCTGCCGATTGTCCAGCCGGCAACCTTTCGTGGGTCGGGAAGAGTACGGTCGTGCAGTGCGCTAAAGATGGATGTATTGATGAGCGTTGATGGCCAAATCATGGCTGCTGGAGCGACGAGGAATCGGTGAAAGAAGCCCGCAAAGCCAAAGCCCAGCATCTGGGTACATATACACAAGAGGAGTTCGTAGCCCCATCCGAACCGTTGCTTGTAAAAGGCTCGTTGGGCGACTATGATATCGGTGGCATAGGCAGTACCACCCCCAAATGAGGCGTTGGCCATGAGAACTGCAATGGCGTGCTCCTTTTTGCTAAAAGGGCCGGGGTTCAGATTGAACTTGAGACCAAACAAACTGAAAGTCTTGTTTGGCAGCAACATTGCCCAACCTACGCCGATTGGGTAGGCCACAACCTGAACAACATACGAGGGAATCACAATGTATGGCTGGCGCAGAGAGAACAGCATGTTCATCCCAGATGCAACGGTGGCTAGGACTAGGCCAATGACCCAGGCGCGGATGGTATTGGTATGACCACCCTCGTCATAGTTTGGGACGGCTGCACGCACTTCTGGATAGGGAGAATTGTCAATGAGATCCTCAGCAGCCTCGGCTCCCGCCTTGTCGTCAATCTCGTCGGTGACATCTTCGGGCAAGTTTGGGTCCCATTGTTGCTCCTTCTTCAGTTGTTTCAGATGGGAGATGGCCGCATCCGGTGCTGCTTCATCAATGGCCGCTCCGGTGGTCACGGCCACCGTAGGTCCGGTCTCTTTCTCCTTCATTGTGGCTCGTGAGAGGGAGACGACGCCACTAGAGTGTGTTGGTATGAGAAGGTGGTCGTGCTCACACTGACCATCCAACTGAAGAAGAGGAGAAAAGCAAAGGGGGGTAAGCTCGCTGAGAGAGCGATGGGCATATGGAAGAGAAAGTGAGAGTGCTGCAGGCATTTACCCCATATATATGATACGATGGCGCTCTGCTCCTTACCAGAAGGGTGGGGAGCACTAGCTATGTCCGATGGTAGCCCGACATCTTATCGTCTATGTATGGATAAATTAATTAATAGGAAATGGAACCAGCGCTATCAATTAGATCCCAAATCCACTAGTCACTAGGCAGGTTCCGATGTAACCCCGGCTCAGAAACCAGGGTTTCCACTGCCTGAAGCTCATCTTTATAGGCATACCAATGTTGGGTAAGACAGAGAAATCGAGCGTTCATGCCAAGAGGGAACAATGCGGCTATTCTACCATGCTGACAGTCACCCGGGCAATTTCACATAGACCCCAATGTCTCGATCATGTAGATCAGCTGTGCAGAATCCCCGCGCTTCAACGACGTTTACCCTCTGGCAACAGGATGGAAGAGAATCTCCGCAGATCGGCGCTGTTTTGCTGTATCGGCTGAAGGCTGGGCGCTGATAGGCTCCCTAAGCTATTCGGTAGACATGACACTAGGGCTCCTCGACCAGCTCCCTGATCTATTGCCTCTTCGTGACTGGCCATTGACTAATTGACCTGACCACGACCGGGGTGGCGTTCCTATATGCGCCGACGAATCGCACAACCCATGCATGTTTCACCGCAATCAACGCTAGAGAGATAGAAGGCTGAATTAGGGGGTAATTGAAATTAGTCGCGAATTGCGTCGGGCGTCCGGTCCGTATCTGGGGTATTAAGCATTGGATTTCTCGCGCTAATTCAGTGGAGGGAGGTGGGGGCCAATCTACAATCAATTGTAGCCTATGAATGGCCTGCATGCGATACCGATAGGAGGAATGGGTTGATACGAGATACAAGACCCCGGCGCTCCCACCCGCACAAGCTTGTTCCTGATAAGCAATGGAACACACAACCACAAACCCAACACAAAGGTTTTACGGTCTTATCACACCCAGAGAGACATCATTTGATCACAGCATCCATGGAAATGTCTGCGTGACCTGCCTCGGGGCCTCCCTAGCGTCGTTTAGACAATATACTAGGCGGGGCCCATACGAAGCGAGGTTGAGGATATCGCGAGGCCTCGGTTAACCCGGGAACAGGACGGCAAATCATCGGAGGTTTTGATGCGATAACCCTAACCGCTTCTGAAAGTTAACTCCGTCTTAGCTTCGACTTGGCGGGCTTGATAAGGCCCATGCAACAGGATGGAGCCAATTGCCTTCTCGAAGCCCCCAGGAGTTAGGACACTGCTTCAACCCCAACTGCGGGAGCGATAGAGCGATGTAACGTGCCCAAAATTGGCACCTTTCTCGATACACCCCATCTCCTTCCTATTCTGGGGCCTTGATTCATGAATGGTGGTTGAAATTTCCCATCGAAACTTATGGTAGAGATCGTACGCCGTATTTGTCCAAGTTCGGCCGTTGTTCACAATATCGCCACAACAACCATTATCCCAAATTGGGATTACCACAGCTGCTTAGTAGATAACATCATCGCCGACTAGATTTGGTGGCTTGAACACCCGCACGGACTCGATGTGAGGTAGCACGCTGCCATAATCTTGATTTTTGGCCTAGATTTCTGTATTTGGCAGGTGCGAAGATGGAACAATGTTCTAGCGCGGAAGATACTGAGACGTGGGATCAACGGCCACATTCGGCTATGATGCAGCTAGTGACCTCAAAGTATATGCCCGCACTAGGACTTATTCGCACCTTTATCGTCAGAGCGTCCTATGAGACTGTTCCACTATATTAGCAAGGCCACATGGCGAATGGATACCGTCGGATGCCGGGTTTGAATCACCCCAGGAAGCCATGTCTTTCCCACATTCCTTTGTTATTGTTATGCGAATGGCAGGTGAGTTATGATTGCCACATTCGATTGTGATTGGGTGTGAGCATGGCATCATCCAAAGCATAAGGCGTGATCAGTCAACATCTTGGACTGAGTTTGTCGCGTTTACCAAAGCACCTGCAACTCTCCTGTGACGGTGTCTATGTTAGTCTCACACTACTATTCAGTCTACGTCGCTGGCGCCGACCAGGAGACTATTAGCGCTAGATAGCAGCTCCTAGTGATGACCAACCTGAGCCATACGGCTCAGTCGGAGGGAAGAGTCCGTCATCGCCCAAGGCCCATTCGAAATCAGCCAGAAACTGGTCATCAAAAAGCACAGGCTCTTGGCGTTCCATCAGGCCAATCGGTGCGTTTACCACCGCACCGGTGCTATCCCGATTGGAATCAATTCCTATGCCGATGATAAGCTTCGCCATGAGGGGTAAGATGAAAGAAACATACCCTCCGGCACATTTCCCTGGGAGGGGACCCCTGACCGACATTGGGGGTCATACTCTTCCCGCCACCACCATACTGCATCCACCACTGGACTCAGCATCAATCGGCTGCGGATTCGAAGCGTTGGGAAATCACTCCCGTCGGGCTTGCGAAAGGCCCTTGTACTATTCCATAGTTGGTTCAATACAATAACCGTTTTTGCTGCAGCATCATTGTTCTGGACGGACATCCGTTTAAGAAGATTAATTGCAATAAAAAAGCGTGATCGGGCCCTCTCCAGATCTAGCCCAGGTAATGAGAGGCCTTTGAGTATGCGCAATAGGGCTACTGAGGCGAGGAGCAGCGCAAAGTACAGCTCCAGAGGAGCTATTGCAAGATTCAGGGGTGGCCGGCCGAAATCTTGAACTGACTCGATAACCGAACAGGCGGTACATAAAAGACGTTGAACACAGCCCGTCGAGGACAACGTCTGATTTTTGAAAAAGTGCAACATTTGAATGCTCAGACGAGAAATAGTGGTTTGGATCCGATCATGCGCTAGATGGCAATGAGCCTCTCCCGAACTAATGAATGGGGATCAAAGATTGGCATTACCTTGACGTATCTGTACCTCCAAATCTGTGACCTGGTTCTCAAATGTGCGTAACAGAATATCTAAAGCTCTCTCTTGCTCTAGGGACATTGTTCGTACCCCGATCTCGAGAACCGCCGCGCTACAACGGGCAACCAACTCCTGACATTTCCTCTCCATAACGAGTGACGGCGAGAGCTTCTGAACATCCACTTCACGTTGTCCAAAGTCCTGTTCTAGTTCCATGAAAGAGCGAGGCGGGTGTCCCTTTATAGTGCAAGCACTGGCATCTCTTAGCACCTCACAAGCAGGGTGGTGGTTTGCACCTTACCGTTGGTACACAATCACACAGCGTGCCCAAAGCTCTGATCGCCGCACCAGTTCTGCCTCGGATGGGGCAGGAATTCTTTTCTTAGTGAACTCGTGGCTAGACATGGGAATATGAAGCCCGTTCTGCATGGCAATATGCAGCATACTGCCACTTAACGGAAAGGTTAACTCGGGCCTTGTATTATCCTTCGGCATTGGCCATGTGAGGACGAGCAGCAAGGCCTGGATTATATGCCATGGGGCCGATGTCGATGCAAGTGAAAGTAAAGCCATCTCTGTGATGCTTCGTGCAAGCGCGGTGAGCAATGTCGGATTTTTCGGGTACGTCCTGCATGCGACCCCGATGACAGCCCAAAATAGAAAGGGGCATTGTGCATAGTATGCATTCGGGGTGGTTAATGGGTCCAGTACGGGGAGGAACTGGGCATATTGCTCAAAGAACCTGGATTCTCTTAGCTCGTACAGCAACATCTGTAGTCAATTGGGCTCGTACAGTTGGAATATCTCGTCTATTTCCCCCCCAGTGACTTCAATATCATTTAACGTACGCGGCACTGTTGGAGCCGAAGCCCGCTCCCCAGGCGCATATTCCACTCGTGGTAGGGGCGGCCCTAGGGAGAGAGAAGGCACCGTTGGTTCAGCATAGGAAGCCGGGGGTGATTGTGACTGAGGCGTTAGGTGTAGGCCAACTTCATTCCCCGTGGAATGCACACCCATTTCCGCTGCAGCTGTCAGCATGGCGATAGGGGAGGACGAAGGGAGAACGCTCTGCGATGACCTCAATCTCTTGCGCAACTCATCTGTCTCCTGTTCGAGTTCTGAAAGTCGCCTTTTTCAATCAGTCATTCTATAAACGTCTGGTAGAAAGCAAACCCATTCGTTCACTCACTGGCGTTTGTGCTCTCTCCGGAATGGGTCTGAGATAATGCACTCTGCTTTCATCTTGACACACCTGGTGCATGGCCGATCAGGGTTGAGGTAGGCATCGCATCGGGCCTGAAGACGCTAAGATTAGTGCAAAGTCCGTTGTTATAGTCATTCAGATGACTTCACGGTGCAAAAGCAAAATGGAGAGCATATTACGGGATGGCTCGCCTTTTGCTGCCTGCACTCCGTGCAAGCTTTCTTGCTCCGTTTCGATGACCTTTCGACGCATTGCGACGTTAGTGGGTGGCATCGTGAGTAGACCGTTGAGCATCAGTTGATTACTTACGCCATATTATCTTGATCATCCATTTTATGGAAATGGCCATCTACGCTTTAAGCGTGGAAAACTGACAATGTAGTATTTGGGGAGATGAATGTTGAAGACACAACGGTGAAAGACTGTTAGAGTTGAGGGAAAAAGTACGGAGATAGGGCCATAATCTCCGCGAGATTACTTGGATCGACCAAATCCAGCATAACAGAGTTACAGACTATATGAGTCTGAGAATACATTAGTCTAGTATGAAAAATTCTCATTCATTATACACATATCAAAATATATGCACACATGCATAGAAGATGCATTAGCTTGTAAAGTTTGGAAACCAAAACTGTATCCACGTAGGAACAGAACAGAGTATAGTAGTACAGGATCGACAGAAATACGTGTGCCAGATGTCTCAGCGGCTACCTAAGCTACTTGGTGCCTCAGGCCATTGTTGTCATTCGCTAATCACCTGCCTCTCTTCTAAAATAAATTGTTTTTATTTAAAATTATGGTTCGTTTAATCTGATGATTGCGATGCTAATAGCAGGTAGTCATAGAATCGTGGTCTGAGATGACCTGCTATTTCAGGAATCCCGGTACCGGCCTGCCATGGCGGGTTTTGCCGACACTACGGGTGGTTCCAGTTTCTGGTCCCGGCTTGTCTTTGTTTCTCGCCATGGGGACCAACCTTCGTTAAGCGGACACGTCTGCTGTTAATTTTTGCTGAAGGGATCTTGTGAAAGATTCATGGATTTTCCAAGTGGGGTTCTGTTACTGCGTCAGTCCACCATAATCTTGGTGTTTTGTGCAATAGTATGTTTCGAGTGCCTCGGTGTATGTATATTTCTCTACCGTAATTGCCAAATACGTGTCGCTCCATGCCCAGGGTATAAGTTGTTTTTGTCACAGTGTAGAAAGAAAACAGGCAAATAAAAAAAAAAAAA
>NW_022475105.1:56464-114956 GCF_009193445.1 Aspergillus pseudotamarii | reverse complement strand
TTTATACGCGTTTTTCTTTTTTTTTTTTTTTTTTTTTTTTTGCGGTGGTCATTTTATGGATGCCTAGAAATGCCTGAGGGGTCAGGAACCGGATCACGCTACGAAGGGGAACCGACAGACGGATCTCAGATACAACAAACCTACTGACAGAACTCTGGGACCTGAGAATTGCCTCTATACTCAAAATGGAGTCGGTCCCTGAACTAACGAGGTTGATAGCATATAATAATAGCATCTGAAGGAACGCAAGGCCGCAGAACAAGCACCAAGACCCAAGTATCAAATAAAGAACGGTCTTTAGGCGCCTTTTGAAACTGACTGGTTCCACCGAGTCAAGTCAACATCGTCTGTCCGAGTGTCCACTGGCGGAGCCTTATGATTGGCACTAATCCCAGAGAGGGATGAACAGTGGAATATTATTAGCTGAATGAAGGTCCAAAAGGTCAAGAGTTACAATCTTTGAGTCCAACCGCCGGCGTGCCTTTTTTAGCCACTTTGTGATTGACTGACGGACTGACAACTTGACAAAAACGGGCCCCATTTGAATCCAATCCAATCCGGCTTTTTTCTCTCACACTCGCTCGCCTCCTCATAATCATATTAATTGAAACTCTTTCCGACCGTCATCATCTTTGATCAATCCTCCATCCCTTCGTCTTTTTCTTTCTTCCTTTCTTCCCTTTTTTCCTCCCTGTCCTCCTACTTCGGTACTCCCACTAACTCACTACTACTACAACATTCTTACATAACGACCTTCTCTTCGTCTTGTAATCGAGACCTTTATTGTCTCGCCTCTTATCAAACATTCGCTTGTTTGCTTTATTTTCCTCTTTTCAATTCTCAATATTCAAGAACTTCAGAACTTAAGCTTTACATTTCCCCCTCCGCTTTCTCGCGCGCTCGCTCTTCTGTCGCTCGATCAAAGAAACCAACCCCTCTTATCTCAGTCGCCTTTGCCGCGTGTTCAGCCCCACGGCCATCGTTCGTGCTTCCGAACGTCCACTTCTCATTCTACCAATCTTCCTGTTACTTTCTCTCTTTTGCTCTCTTGAACCCTTCATTCTTTTTTCAAGGTGTCTAAATCAAATACCGCCGATCTGGCTACCTTGGCTGACCCCAACGAGTTGTTCTTGCCTGGGGAGAGGCAAGACAACCTCGCCATGTCAACACCCGCGGTTCCCCTCCTCAAACCGCCCGTGCCGGGTAATCGCAACAACAGCAATGGCCCCCGACCTCCAAAGCTCACCTTGGGGATTCCCCCATCACCCAACGCTCGTCCCGTCACCGGTAACGGGATACCTGCTCCAGCGCCCGTCCACCCTCCCGCTTTAGCCCCCGAAGTGCCACAACTCCCGCGCCCGTCCACCCGCCCGGCGCCCCCACAACTGCGACTTGCGACTCCGATGGGTAGCAGTAAGAATATCCAACAAGTCAATGGTCGTCCAGCTCCCCCGCCTCTAGCCACCAGTGGATTGAACGAACCAAACGGACACTCGCGGTCAGGTAGCTTCAACTATTTGGATGGAAAGGCTAGTGGCCCGGCATCTGCTTCATCGTCAAACTACTCAGCGTTATCATTCGCCATGGGTCTTCGTCAACCACAGGGTAGTACTCCGGATCCGTCTTCCGCTATTAGTTCAGTTTACTCCGATCGGGAAGGAGGTGTGCAGATGGAGCGAGACAACAGCGTAAACGGATTAATTCCAGATCTCGACAAGTTAAGTTTAGAAAAGGGCAGGCCATTGGACGTTGACGATTTGGATGATGAAGGCTGGCTCGCGGCCAGTGAACAGAAGAAGATTGTGGAGTTGGGCAGTCTGGGTGAGGGAGCGGGAGGTGCGGTCACTCGTTGCAAGCTCAAGGAGGGAAAGACCGTCTTCGCGTTGAAGGTGGGTTTATTTCACTTTCTTTTGCTCTTTCAGAAGGGGCTCCAACCTTCATATTTTATCTCTCCTCGTTACTAATCATGCGATCGTTGTAGATTATCACAACCGATCCAAACCCAGATGTGAAGAAGCAGATTGTTCGGGAGCTCAACTTCAACAAGGACTGTGCCTCAGAACATATCTGTCGGTATTACGGTGCATTCATGGATAAGTCCACCGGCACAATTTCGATCGCGATGGAGTTCTGCGAGGGTGGCAGTCTAGACAGTATCTACAAAGAAGTGAAGAAGCTAGGAGGTCGAACAGGAGAGAAAGTGCTGGGTAAGGTCGCAGAAGGAGTATTGAACGGTTTAACATATCTGCATAGCAGGAAGATTATTCATCGAGGTGTGTTCAATTTGCTCACAATGATTAATTCATTCCACACACTAACCAGAATGCAGATATCAAGCCGTCGAATATTCTTCTGTGCCGCAACGGACAAGTCAAGCTATGCGATTTTGGCGTTAGTGGAGAGTTCGGCACCAAGGGCGATGCCAATACATTCATTGGCACTTCCTACTACATGGCCCCCGAACGGATCACTGGTCAATCATATACGATTACATCGGACGTCTGGTCTCTAGGCGTAACGCTCCTTGAAGTCGCCCAGCATCGCTTCCCCTTCCCAGCCGATGGAACTGAAATGCAGCCTCGCGCTGGGTTAATCGACCTCCTTACATACATCGTCCGCCAACCGATCCCTAAATTGAAAGATGAGCCGGATAACGGTATTCGCTGGTCTGATAGCTTCAAGTACTTTATAGAATGCTGGTATGTAACCCCATTTGTGTTAGCATTGACCGTGCGGAGGACCTAACTTTTTGCTAGTCTCGAGAAAGAACCTCCACGAAGAGCGACACCATGGCGGATGCTGGATCATCCTTGGATGCTGGACATGAAAAACAAAAAAGTCAACATGGCGAACTTCGTGCGACAGGTGTGGGGTTGGGACAACTAGAACTTTCTCCGCAGCACCACTCATTCCTTTGCAACCTCCCTCCCTCCATGCCTCTAACTGCTACTCTTCATCATAATATATCGCATCTTTACGGTCCCTTCTTACGCTTACCAGTGGCTGGCCGTTGGTTGACCAGGTTGTCAAAAGCATACGATTTGTGATTATGACGACGCTCATTTGCCGCATTGCAACGTCTATCGTTACTGGACTGATGGAGTTGGGATTGATTTTTACCTGATCATGCATGTCTTTCCTTTATTTTTGCTGATCCATCATGGGCAGTTGTATCCGCCCTCTCAGCCTCGGCTTCGTTGCCAGCCGAGGTCTTCTTTGCACAAAAACTGCCAGCGGCCAGCGGTGCTGACGCTTCTCGGTTTTGTCCCTTGTTTTATTGCTGCTTTCCTTGGGACACAAGTGGGAGAAGTTGTTATTTAGGTGTTTTTGTCTTCATTTTCATACCATCTCGTATTTTCTCTGAGCCTCTTTCTCTTCGGCACATACATATTGTATAAGCTTGTCATTTGTTTATTTTGATTCTGTTATCTAAGAGCATAGCAACTGTGAGATGGAAAAGATCCTCTGTATATCGGCAGATTATACTGCATACAGAAAGTAGCGCAGAATATCATCAGCATTTTCTCTTATAGCTTTCATTTTGTTTTCAGGATCTCAGTAAATGGCTTTCACACACCATATTGAATATTCTATATGGCCGAAAGTGATCGGACAACTAACGAGAGAGAGAGATATATATATATACAGGTTCTACTGGAAGTTGCTTTACCTCGGGCATTCTACCCAAAAATCAATCAAAATCAAGTATTTTGACGAAGGGTTATTGATTTTGTAGTACTTAACAAACGAGTCAGAAATGGGGCTTAATCCATATCCCTCGTCCAACTCTCATATGACGAAGAATACAATAACCAAATAAAAAAGGCCCTGGCTAGCATTTCCAAGACCAAGTCTGACGTAAGGTCTGCTCTTGGTTATTCTAGCGCGTCTTTCGATTCAAGTCACTTTAGCGGAATATATATAATGCTTGCTACGCTTCGCTCTGCTGCACAACAATGTACCCAGTCCTAATATATAAAATATATCGTTCCACACCCCATGCAAATCGGGTTGATATTCAGGCGCCAATTCTCAATGGATTGTTGTTTATATTATATTTGAGAATTATGTATTTTGATGATGATTAGAATAAATTGCTAGAAACACCGCGCAAAGTCGCTTGTACAGGATATCACATGATGGAAGCATTATTGAAAGACCCGCCAGAATAAAGAACCATCGTCGTACTCATCATGAAAATCGGGGCGTATGGTCTTAGCGGTTCACTGGTTGAGCACCCAAGACCCATCCGATACCGTTGACTAATCCGCCTGTCACCATGTTACTGACCACATCTCGCTTACGCACTCTCTCCTCTGTGGAGTCCTCGCTGAGTCCGCGAGCGTGAGATGATGACGTCGGTTGTTGGTCGGCGGTCGTGGTAGCGCCGTTGAGCGGGAACGCGTTCTTGTGGAGCGCCAACGCGGCGCCCCGGGCAACTTCGAAGAGGCCCATGGGGGCTTCTTCAGCGTTGAGGCGGTCGTTATGGGCTCGAGCACGTCTGGCGTGTTGTTTCTTTGTTTCATATGCGTCCTGTTCGCTGTCTGTTGGTCCGAAGCCGCCAGGGACAGATGAGAGGTTGTCTCCCTTGGTGTCCCATAGTTCTTCCTCTTCGGCTTCGCGTGCGCGAAGGCCGTTCATCTCCTCGTCGCACCGTCGCCAGGCGCCAAGGATCTCAGGGAGTGGGTCGGGAGAAGGGACGAGGATCAGGGCAAGAGAAAGAAGTTCCATTCGTTGGGAGAGTTGGGTTATTTGAGCCTGGAGGTTGGAAGAGGAGGACAGCGCAGGGTCACGGTACCGGCCAGCATTGTAGACAGCACGCCAGGAGATGTCATCCCTTACGGCCGGATTTGTAAGGGGTGAGGATGTGGATAAGAGAGATGGAGGAGTGAGACGCGTGAGGATGTAAGAATATGCGGTACCGAAATCATTGGATGAGAGAGCTGACGAAATTGCGAGCGACATAATACGTCGTTCGGCTGTGACAACGGTATCCTCCCCAGAAGTAGGCGGAAGGTCTACGTCGTCGCTATCGGAAAGGCGAGACGAAAAACCAGCCGCAACCAGATTTCTTCCGATTGCGAGAAGATCATCCACCTTGGTGTAGGCTTTTGAGTTTTGATCAAGCACCTTCTCGATCAAGGAAAGGGGATCGGAGTGCACACGGATACTGACGGGTTGAAAAGGAACACCATGTTGCAAAGTGAGGGAGTAGAAGGATAGAGCATGAGTTGCTGATATGAGGGCACGAATCTCCTTGAAGGAGACAGATTCCGGGAAGTGTGGTTGGAAGGCTTGCAAGCTGCGGATAATAATTAGCTCCTGGGTCGACCTGCTGTTCATTTGTACCACGACTTACATATCGTACGCTCGCTTCATGCCTCCCCTAGTTCTGTTTCCATTACTAGCATTATCATAAGTTGTGAAAATGGCCTCTTTGACGGCTTCTTCAACTTGGGCTGAGCTAAGGGCAGTTGGGGAATTTATATAGATATCAACGGCCAAGTTGAATTCTACACTGATTAGTCTCCGCAATATAAAAGCTGGGATATATTTTGCTCACCCTTGATCTCTAGCAATGCCTTCAAGGCCTCTGCCTCCACCACATCTCGTGAGACCCTCCAAAAGAGGCCATGACAGGGTGAATTACTTTCACTCCCCTCCGTTTTGTCCGAGCCCCAATGCTGCAGCCAGAGAATCTGCTGGCGAACGCCCCGCCAGTCATGGCTGGATTTTGTTTGTCTTACAATAGAAGACACAACGTTTCGTAATTCATGTAGTTGCGTTTCCTGGCTACTATGAAGGCAAATGTTGACAGCTGTTCGGCATGTAACAGAATGTCCAAGTTCGGCTAATGTCTTGATGGAGAGGAGGATGGCGCTGAGGAACGATATAGAGGAAGCAGATGGGCATGTTAATGGGTTCGATGCCACCAACAAAGCATTCTGCAAAAGGGACACCCTCGACGACGAAGAGATCTGAGATGCATTAAATGTCACCGAAGGAAGTGCTGAGTTGTTAGCCGAGATGAACAATTGATCCTCAAGACTCAACAACTTGGCAACTCGCGAAAGGACCTTGGTAGAGCCTTCTAGACAAGACTTGCTTGTATCGGAAGTCGAATAGATAACAGCAAGTCCCGATTGGCCGTATCGGATATTCAGGTCCTTCGACACATCGTGATTATATTTTTGGTTTCCTTCCTCAAACCCTCCGAGATCCGCATCCTCTGGACCATCCCAGTTAAGGAAGGCATTCACAATGCTCTCATAATCTACTAGGCTTCGTGCCAGCAGCCACTCGTTCACATATTGCCATCCAGAGATGTTATTACTCTGTTGTTGGGTGTTAGCTTGAGGGAGGGAGATGGAATTGGCCTCCGCAGCCTGGTTGAGTCTACGCCTTTTCGACCGGTTGCTCCCGTACATCCACGGGCCAAGTAGTCCGCGTAAGTTGTTCACTAAATCCATGCTGTTCTTCTGAGCGCCCGTCATCGAAAGAAGTACATTGATCGCGGTGTGGCTGTCCATCGACTCTAGAAGGTCCAGGGAGAATGTCTCATCCTGACTGGGATAGTATTCGTAGTTGAGTCGGAGTAGCGGTAGTAAGCTAGAGATTAACCATGTCCGCACAGTCGGTAAGCGCTGGTAGAACGGTAAAAGAAGCTCAAGGATAAGAGGTTGAAGGGCAGTTTCGAGATCTATACGATATGCCCGATGTATGAGGAATTGAGTTAAAAGGTCGGTTGGGTCTTGACTGTCTTCATCGTCGTGGTGCTTGAGTGGTAGTAACCGAAGTGTCCGTACACGTTTCTTGGCAGCAGCCTCAGAGAAACTATCGACTAGAGAAACATCGATATCGTCGCCATCCGTTTGCGACCGACGACCATCTAAAAGCTCTTGGAGTACTGGCGTGTAAGACTGGGGCGCTGTGCTTTCCGGTAGAAAGGTCAAGATGATGCGAAGGACTCGTTCAAGAGGAAGATAGGCTGGAAATTGGGCTTGGACCTGTGGTAAGCGGGAGACATTCCCAGTAACACAAAGATGGGTAGCCAGAAGAATCGCATGAGCACCGGATAGTCGACCAGGAATCGCCATGGCGTTCAACAGCGGCTCATTCGCCGGGGGAAATGAGGGAAAATAAAAGAGGGTGATGTGGTCGGGAGCAATACTTAGTAAAGACGTCAAACGTTGACGCTCGGACCAACTTGGGCGGAAAGCGGCGAATCGACCGGAAGAACCTCATCGCATCCTGACCTCCGCTCCTACACGCTGTGCCCGCTCGCTTTCCCCTCCTCTCATCTACCACCAAACACACAATGGCTTCGGGTTTCGGTCTCAATGGCGGTATGTGTTCTTTTTATAGTAATTGATGTGGCAATTGCGGTCACAATCGGCTATGGTTTCGTGGTGCTCGGTCGCGATACGGTTCTTTCGATAGACCTCCCCGGCTAATACTTGCGTTCTCCCACAGGTCCTTCCCGCTGCTACAACTTCTGGCAGGAAGTCCTCGGCTGCTATGTCGTCAACGCCGGCGATGGTGAAACCGGCAAGAAGAAGTGTATGCCCGCGTTGGAGGATTACTACGAGTGCCTGCACCACAGAAAAGAGGTAGGGTTTCGCCCTTGCACAATGGCCCCTCACCCGTCAATTCAAGACACAGTCGAATGTCCTGGTGATTTTATATATGGTTCCGGTATATTCTGACATCATGGACCTCCAGGCTTTGCGAACGATGAAGATGCAGGCCGCCTACCGGAAGGCCGAAGCCGCGCACCCCCGGGAGAACGCGCCCAAGGCAGAGCAGATTCGCAGTTTGGGGCTGCTAGGGAAGGAAGAAGAGGCATCTGCTTTACTGACGAAGGCTTAAGGGGAATTTGTGCACACTAGGGGTGCGGTTCTGTTTTCGTTGTTTTTACTACCACCACCAATGTCGTGTTGTTATTTCCTACTTGGAGTCCCTCAGTGTATAGAAATGGACAAGTCTATTATGCGCGCTGTTTTCGACGAAAATTGCAGAGTGTGATGTCTGCTGGTAAATGCTGCGAACCACCGCAACCCCGTGTTTCGGGACGACACGACGATCGTTCCCGCTGGTACTGTTTGTTTAGATTTAGATATGTACTAGGTAGTAGACTTGATTTCCCCCTAATGAGAATAGCAAGGAAGACCCAGTACGCCAGTATGGAAGTATTGTAGGTGGCAGTGAAACATTAGGACGGTGAGGGTGTTACTTTTGAATATGTTAAGGGCAAAGGGCCAAGTACTCCACAGATTATATATATAAACTACATTAGGTGCCGTTTGATTGGAGAATCAAGCAACGTGTACTAGTAATCATCGCCTGAGGCAGACATTGGAGACCACCGCGTGAGAGGCTTTCGCATGGGACAAGGAATTGTATTAGGGTCGTCTCTCGGTCGACGTGTGAGTGGACAAAAGAATCCCCTTCCTTCACGATGAGACCATCTGGCATTTCTTGGCATGTTTGGGGAGAATCGACACAAGCTTACGGAAAACTTATACGGGGAGGGAACGAGAAATGATCCGGTGGACACTCTACTTCTCGTGATCTCTTTAGATATCCGAGATCAACTTGAGACCTTCCGGTCGTAGGAATAAGGATAGAGTGGTACCTGCAGCTAAAAACCCACGGATCACTTCGGCCGCGAGTCTCATCATGATGATGGACATTGGCAGCAATTTCGCGGCCGTCGATCGTGAGGTTGGCGCAGGGAGGGTCACGTGACCACTGGAAAACCTTTACGGGAGTGGGGGCATCTAAGCCGGTTCGGGGTTAGTACAGGGCCCAAGCATGGGTAGGCGCGCCCAGCCAAAGATGCCCCCAATGATATAAACAGGCTGCGTGACCTCGAGGGGGAAAACGAAAGCACGACGGGAACGACTTGTTGATACCTCCTGGGAGCTTGACGGCCCATACTTTAATATTCGGCTCTTTTACTACCACCACCGAGGACTCCCCTTTCCCTCTCCACTTTGGGGATTAATATTTATTCTTCTGCTTCTTCTTTTTATTTTTATTATTACCATTTTTGTTTTTCTGCTGTCTTTATGCTGAAAAGTTTCTTTATGGTCTTTATTTTCTTAATACCTTTGGGCCTCACAGATGATCGACTTAATAGTGTGAAACTCCCTTCATCTAGTTTCTGTTATTTTTGTTTTTCTTCAGGTTTACCTTAATTCTCCACTCTGTCGGACCGATCGTCCTACATTTCCTTATTTCCCCCCCGTCTCTGTCTTCTCTTTTAGTTCCATCCGTCAAATGGCTGTGACGTGGGTGTAACGGTTCGGTATACTTTACATTCCTTACCTACCTGACTAAGACCTTCCGCGTACTAACTAAGTTGGAAGGATCCCCATTATAATATCTGAGGCGTCATCGGAACTCTTTGGGCTTGGCAACTTTCTTTTCTTTTTTATTGTTTTCATTTTTCACCTTTTTTTTTTTTTTTATTCATTCACGATTGATCGTTTATTTAATACAACCTCAATCATCTTCTTCTCTCCCCCCACCTCCACCCTTCTCTGTGAAGAGGTGATTGCCCGCCATGACCTCCAGGTAAATTTTAATCGCCCAGCCCTGTCATATTTAGTATCCCACGCTAACCATCTCGGGACAGGTTGGATCGTCTGGTCACGTGAGTCTCATTATACTTAACCGTTCTTGTGCTGGGAAGGTCGATGTTAATCAATCTCACAGCTTGCTTGAGACGGGCAGCACGCCTCTCATCCGGAACACTGCCGCCCAACAACTGGCAGATGTTCAGAAGCAACATCCAGATGAATTATTCAACTTGCTGGGGCGTATCCTGCCTTATCTCAAGTCGAAATCATGGGATACCAGAACAGCTTCCGCCAAGGCGATCGGCCTCATTGTCACAAATGCTGACCTCTTTGACCCCAATGAAGAGGATGGCCTAGAGATCAAAAAGGTGGACGATGATGACGATCTCGCGGTGGAGATTAAATCCGAAGAGGCACAACTATCTCCGTCGCATGAACTTTTTCAGCTAGAACGTCTGGATCTAACCTCGATCTTGAAGTACGGAAAAAGGCTACTAGGTAGCGCTGGCAAGGAATATGAATACTCGCTGGCCGCCATGGATCCAATATCTCGGTTGCAGCATCAGAAAAAGACATTGAACTCCCGGTTGGGCCTTGCAGGGGAGTATATCGAGGAAGACCTGATCGATGACACTGATTTAATTTTGAAGACTCCGGCTATCAAGGAAGATCCATCTCATACGGCTGCTTCCCGGGAGAACAATCATCAACTTTCAGCTCCTGTGTCGACGCCAAGCGAGCCTGCTAACGGGGAGGAGTCCGGACTGAGCAAGCGGCAACTGAATCAGCTGAAACGAAAAAATAAACAGAGTGCGAAGATGGGTGCGAATAAAGTGCGCGTCGTCGATCTCTCTGCGCGGAAGACGTCCGACGTTACGACACCGTCAGTGACGACTCCGCACCCTATTAAAGCAGAGAACGGAGAAGAGCGGAACGGCGATTCGAAACCAGACTACTTCTCTCTTGAACGACCGTCTGGCGATGACGACTCGAAGATCGTCTCCGAATTCAAAGGAGAGGCCGCTCCAGAAAAGCCTCTAATTCAACCTGAGACATCCGACGAAGGCCCCAGCATCGCATGGCCCTATGAACCAATGTGTGATTTTCTCATGGTCGATCTGTTTGATCCAAATTGGGAAGTTCGACATGGGGCTGCGATGGCCCTCCGAGAGGTCATCCGCGTTCAAGGTGCCGGTGCCGGGCGCTTGCGAGGGAAGAGCAGATCTCAAAATGACACCTTGAATCGCAAATGGTTGGATGATCTTGCTTGTCGCCTTCTTTGCGTTCTCATGCTTGACCGTTTCGGCGACTATATCTCTGACAACGTTGTCGCTCCCATCCGGGAGACTGTAGGTCAAACATTAGGTGCTCTCCTGTCTCAACTCCCATCCCGTTCCGTCATCGCCGTCTATAGATGCCTATACCGGATCATCATGCAAAATGACCTAGGACTAGAACGCCCCATTTGGGAAGTTTGCCATGGCGGTATGATCGGTCTCCGGTATTTGGTGGCAGTCCGGAAAGATTTGCTCGTCAAGGATGCAAAGCTCATGGACGGTGTCCTGGAGGCAGTCATGAAGGGCCTGGGTGATTACGACGACGATGTGCGTGCAGTGAGTGCGGCAACTCTTGTTCCTATCGCAGAGGAATTCGTGACCTCTCGACAAAACACGCTCGGCACTTTGATGAACATCGTTTGGGAATGCCTTTCCAATCTGCAAGATGACCTCAGTGCCAGCACTGGATCAGTGATGGACCTTCTCGCGAAGCTATGCACGTTCCGTGAAGTTCTCGATGCTATGAAAGCGAATGCAGCTGTAGACCCCGAGTCGTCGTTTGGCAACCTTGTTCCTCGCCTCTATCCTTTCCTGCGACATACAATCACGAGCGTGCGCTCGGCCGTTCTTCGGGCCCTCATGACATTCTTGCAGCTAGAAGGAGATGGCACTAATGAATGGATCAATGGCAAGGCGCTCCGTCTGATTTTCCAGAATTTACTGGTGGAGCGGAATGAGGCTGTTTTGAAATTATCTCTTCAAGTTTGGTCAGAACTACTCAAAGCTCTCGACAAGCACGGGGCCTTCAAATCAGAAGCCGAACTCTTGTCTCACATCCAACCTCTTATTACCCTAAGTGTGGCTCCTTTCGGCGTTCCTCGCTATCCCATCCCAATGAATGCCTCCCTCTTCATCAAGCCGTCTGGTGTACCGTTCCCAATGAGCGCAGCTGCACCAGCAAAGTCCTCGCCAAGTGCCTTTAATAATACCTCTGATGCGATCAAGAAGAGGGGTCGCAAGGCAGAGAAGAAAGAGGTGCTCCCACCTTCAGCTCACAATGTCGATGGCCATATGCTGCAAGGTGATATTGACCTGGTAGGTGTGGACACCATGTTGCGGTCTAAGATCCATGCTGCAAAGGCTCTTGGTCACTTGCTCTCTCTTTGGGATAAAAACGGACTTCCAAGCCTCTGGCAGCCTATTCTGCAGGGTCTCAAGCACTCGGCATCCACTTCCCAGCTTGCAACTGCTATGATTATAGAGGAATATGCCAGAATTGCAGGATCGGACAGCCCGTATATTTCTGTACTGTGTGAACAATTGCGCCCAATTATTGAAGGGGACCGTCCATCATGGTATGGCGACATAGCATGTTACCTTCATGTTGCACGTGCACAATGTCACTCATTGCTGAATGCCTTCCGGGACCACGCTCATGTTCCTGGTTCAAGATTGCCCGTTCTGGCTGTCATTGTCCAAGGTGATGCCGAGGCTGGGCCGAGCGCCTTCTCGCTGGCGGACGCTGAAAAGGTCGTTGGACCCGATTTCGAGCGCCTGAAGAAGGGCCTGGCACCAGCTCAGCGCATCACAGCTCTTCAGGTTCTGAACGACACAAGGGCAACTGCAGAGAGTGCAATTAACGAAGCTAGAAGCGTCCGTGAAGCAAGGGACCTGCGTATCCTCGCTGCCGCAGCGGGTGCTCTAGTTGCCATGCATGATATCCCCAAGAAACCAAGTCACATCATTAAGGGAATGATGGACAGTATCAAGAAGGAAGAGAATGCAGAACTCCAACAACGATCTGCTACTGCGGTTGCTACTCTGGTGGAGTACTATACCACCGCTACCAAGCGGGGCCCTGTCGATAAGGTAATTGGTAACCTGGTGAAATACTGCTGTGTCGATACGTCCGAGACTCCCGAATTCCACCACAATGCAGGTCTGGAGAAATCAATTCTATCCCTCCGCAAAGAAGAAGACCGCCGTGACCATCCGGATGCAGCGAAGTTTGAAAGGGAGGCAAAGGAAGCAAGAATTATGCGTCGCGGTGCTAAAGAAGCCTTGGAGCAACTGGCTGTGAAGTTCGGCGCGGCACTTTTGCAGAAAGTTCCCAACCTTGCATCTCTGGTTGAACGGCCGCTTAGAGATGCCCTCACCAATGATCTTCCAGCAGACATTCACGACCCTGACAATGAGCTTGGCCAAGAAGTCGTGGATGGTTTGTCCACTCTGCGTGCCTTATTACCCAAGTTCAATCCTGGTCTTCATCCTTGGGTTGTCAGTCTCATGCCCCTGATTGCCAAAGCACTGCAATGTCGACTGTCTGTGATCCGGTATGCAGCTGCCAAGTGCTTCGCAACTGTCTGCAGTGTCATTACGGTGGAAGGCATGACCATGCTAGTCGAGAAAGTACTGCCTACTATTAACAATGGTCTGGATGTGCACCACCGCCAGGGAGCCGTAGAATGCATTTACCACCTTATCCATGTGATGGAAGATGGAATTCTGCCCTATGTCATCTTCCTTGTCGTCCCCGTCTTGGGTCGCATGAGCGATTCTGATAACGATGTTAGATTGCTAGCCACAACGTCATTTGCAACTCTAGTTAAGCTTGTTCCCCTAGAAGCTGGTATCCCGGATCCTCCTGGTCTCTCCGAGGAATTGCTCAAAGGACGAGAGAGGGAAAGGAAGTTCATGTCTCAAATGTTGGATGTGCGGAAGGTGGAGGAGTTCACCTTGCCAGTGGCGATTAAGGCGGAGCTTAGACCTTATCAGCAAGAGGGTGTCAACTGGCTTGCTTTCCTCAACCGCTATAACTTGCATGGCATTCTTTGTGACGATATGGGTCTCGGTAAGACTCTTCAAACAATTTGCATCGTCGCCAGTGATCATCATTTGCGAGCCGAAGAGTTTGCGCGGACACAAGCGCCCGAGGTCAGAAAGCTTCCGTCCTTAATTGTCTGCCCCCCGTCGCTCTCTGGACACTGGCAACAAGAAATCAAGCAATACGCCCCGTTCCTTAAGTGTGTTGCGTACGTTGGACCTCCGGTAGAGCGTGCTCGGCTGAAAGGTTCCCTCGGCGATGCTGACATTGTTATTACCTCCTACGACATTTGTCGAAATGACAGTGATGTTATTACCCCGCTGAACTGGAACTACTGCGTCTTGGACGAGGGACATCTCATCAAGAACCCAAAGGCCAAGGTCACCCTGGCTGTTAAACGTGTCGCAAGCAATCACCGCTTGATTCTTTCCGGTACCCCCATCCAAAACAACGTGTTGGAGCTGTGGTCCCTCTTTGACTTCTTGATGCCGGGTTTCCTCGGTACTGAAAAGGTATTTCTGGATCGTTTCGCGAAGCCGATTGCTGCGAGTCGTTTCAGCAAATCGTCCTCCAAGGAACAAGAAGCCGGCGCGTTGGCAATTGAGGCCTTGCACAAACAGGTGCTCCCCTTCTTACTTCGTCGTCTAAAGGAGGAAGTTCTTAACGATCTACCGCCAAAGATTATTCAGAACTACTATTGTGATCCTAGCGAACTTCAAAAGAAACTCTTTGAGGACTTCACGAAGAAGGAGCAGAAGCAGCTGGCGAACAAGATGGGCAGTTCAGAAAAGTCCGACAAAGAGCACATCTTCCAAGCATTGCAGTACATGCGGCGTCTCTGCAACTCTCCCGCGCTTGTCGTTAAAGATGGGCACAAGCAGTACGATGAAGTCCAGCAATATCTTCATGCGAAGAATTCTTACATCCGCGATGTTGCACATGCCCCTAAGCTTAGCGCTCTGCGTGATCTCCTCCTCGACTGTGGTATTGGTGTTGACCCGCCAAGCGAAGGGGACCTGGGTACTGGTGCAAGCTACGTGAGTCCCCACCGGGCCCTGATCTTCTGCCAGATGAAGGAAATGCTCGACATCGTGCAAAGCGAAGTCCTTAAGAAGCTTCTACCCTCTGTTCAGTATCTCCGTTTAGACGGTAGTGTGGAAGCCACCAAGCGCCAGGACATTGTCAACCGATTCAATACAGATCCCAGTTACGATGCCTTGCTTCTGACGACTAGCGTTGGTGGACTTGGTCTGAACCTGACAGGTGCCGACACAGTCATATTCGTCGAGCATGACTGGAACCCGCAGAAGGATATCCAGGCCATGGACCGTGCACATCGTATCGGCCAGAAGAAGGTCGTCAATGTCTACCGATTGATCACCAGGGGTACTTTGGAGGAAAAGATTCTGAAGTAAGTTATCTTTCCGTTTTAAAAAGTTTTCATGAAACCACGACACATACTAACTTGTCTACCCCAGCCTCCAACGCTTCAAGATCGACGTGGCATCGACGGTGGTCAACCAACAAAACGCAGGCCTAAACACAATGGACACAGACCAGCTCCTGGACCTATTCAACCTTGGAGAAACAGCCGAGAATGCCGAGAAGCCTAGCGACAATGCTGCGGGCAACGAAGTTGACATGGTTGACATCGACGGTGAAGTCAAAGAAAAGGGCAAGAAGGGCTGGCTCGACGACCTCGGCGAGCTCTGGGACGACCGTCAATACCAAGAAGAATACAACCTGGACTCATTCCTGCAGACGATGAAAGGATGATAGATGAATCATTCCCAAACATCAGTTTCCCTAAACAAAACTTCTTGTGCCACTAGTGGACTAGAGTTTTCCGGCTCATTCTTCTCGAGCTTCGCAGAAAAGATACCTCAGCTGCAAAAAAGCATCCGCCAGTCATGCTCTTATTATTTCCTGCCTTATTCCTGTTTCCGCCCCTCTTCTTTTCACCTTCTGATCCTATCTTATTATTAGACGACTGATTGAACCCGGGTGGGCGTTGGTTAGTGTTGTACATCCATCACTCAGATTCTCTCCTCTTCCTCCCCTTGTTTTCATATGAACTGTATCCCAGGAGTTCGGCGGCGATCTGTTTGTTTTCGAATTTCTTACTTTTATCTTAATGATTCATTGAATCATTGATTGAACGAATGACTCGGTGCTTACGAAGACGAAATCAAGGATAGACATGGAGGGGAATTTATCTTTCTTGTTTTATTCCCTTCCGTGGTGTTTTTTTTATTATCCTTTTTCTTTTCTTTTCCTGCTGTACTTTTACTACTGCACTTGTGTACATATTGACAAGCGGTTGTTCATATCATTCGATCCTATTACTTTGATGCATAATTTGGTCCGTTGAGGACAGATCTGTTAGTCTACCTGAACGGTATCGTAGGGTATTTATCTATCGTAATGGCTAAGGAGGTATTGGTTTATTGTATGGTGTAATTGACTCATTGGAATGATTTTATACACTGACAATGTAGAGTGAAACAAGATAGGAAACAAAATCATTGAAACCATTTGTAGGTACGTTCATTATTTCAACAAAGTATCAACCGATCAACCAACAATCGCCATAAGGTATGAAGACCTAGGCAAAACAAAAAGAAGATCACAAAACGCCGTCCAGAACCTGCATACCGGATGCCTCCGAACGCCTGCATGTGACAAGGATCAAAGACCCACTGATAGGTAGATGGGTGAAAAAGAGACCAGACCCAAAAGGAGAGAAAGACCAGATCCGATGAAACAAGTAAATACAATGACTGACCGGTGATTTGGTATAATCTACGTAAAAAAGGAACAGAGGATATTCATCTGGGGAATATGAAAGAAAGTTCTCGACGTCGAAAGGGCATCTATGTGCGACCCAAACTCTCGTAAAATGCAATAACTGGTCGTGGCAGTCCCAAGTGGTTCGTCATGGTGGACAAGGAACGATTAAGAGCGGTTCTTTGGCTGGGCAAGCGCGTTCAGCCGGCTCATGGTCAGCGCAGTACGGCTCTTCTGTCGTGAGCTGGCTGGGGTTCCCGTTCGACTAGCACTTGTGGTCGACCGGAGAGGAGTGTGTGAACGCGCCTTGGTGGGGCTAGACGTTGGCATCTTCGATGGGGAGAACTTGAATGGGGAGAGCTTCGATGGGGAGCTCAGCTTGACTCTCTTTGCACTGCGGTTTTCTGCGGCGGTATCGGCTGGCGGCACATTCTCGGTGTCAGCATCTCTGCCAGCTGCATCTCGGTGTCTTTTCTTGTTGCCGATGCCATGAGGCACGCCTGGAACATCGGGAAGAGAAGGGTCGTGAGCGGCCTCGGTGTCGCGGTGTCGCTTTTTGCTGCCGATTCCATGTGGAACGCCGGGGATATCCGGTAGGGAGAGGTTGGTAGGGGCGTCTGATTGACGGACATGGCGGATGGTGGGCGACTTAGTCTCGTTATCGGACTTCTTTGCACCAGGTTCCGGTGTCAGAGCCGGCAAAGTGGGATAAACAACATCCGATACAACCCGGGACGGAGAGCCAGCGGTAAATTTGGAAGGAGAAGGAGATGGCAGAGCTTCATCATCCTGCAATCTAGTACTGGAGGAGAACTCAACGCGCTTCTTAGGTGATGGGGTCAGTGCAGGCTCCTCCGAAGCATCGCGGGTTGCGCCGAATAGGAATTTGGAACTGAATTCGGGGGCTGCCACATGTGTTCCTGCTGCGATCTTCGCGGGATCTTTCGAAAATAAAGGTTGATGGGGGCGAAGGATCGACTTTAAGTTTAATTGGGGCAAGCCACTCTTGAATCGAGGGTTGAAGTCCGTGCGGGGCGTGCGCGGGGTAGTCGACTGCTTCATGGTAGGGGAATGTGCAAGAGATGGTCGAGGGAGCATGCTTGTCCGAGGGGGTTTGAGACTGGTGGATGAAGTACGCGCCATGGAGGCTCGAGTGGGAGTCATCAAAGAACTGCGGATAGCGGGCCCCGTGCGAGTCACGGCTGGCTTTGAAGCGCTCTTCTCACCAACAGTCTGACGGCGAATGGAGCGATTGGAGGTGTCATCGCCCTTATTATGTTTGACGCGCTTGGCACCAACTGTAGTAGGGGCAGGCGATTGAGTCGTCGATTTGGTGGGCGAATTCTGGTTGGACTCATCCAGCCGTGCCTTGGAGTTGGTCCGCTTGAGGGTCTTTTGGACAGGCTGGAAGCGACCGGGGGTGGCGCGGAAGGCAGACGCGTGCCCAGCAATTGAATCCATCTTCTTGAATTCAGCCATATGAGCAGCGCTGAATCGACTAGCCTGGCCCTTTGGTTCGGCGATCCTGCGACTTTCTGCCTGGTCGTTGCTATCCTGGGCGGGTTGACTCTCCTTCTCCTGGACCATCTGAGCTTTGATTCTAGCAACATCTTCGCGTACGCTCTCCATGAGCTTCTTGGCTTCATTGCTTAGCTGAGAGTCGGCGGAAGAAAACTTGAACTCGAAGGCGGGCGTGCCGTAGTATGTCGAAGCGGGCGACGCCTTTGTCTTGCTTGGGGTAGTTTCGACCAAAGAATCTTTCATCACCTTCCCTTCAGCATCTTTCTTGATCGGGTTGAAACCTAGGATCAGGCCCGAGTCCGCCTGCTTGGTGGTGCTTTGGTGGACCTTGCTGGGATGCATCTCTTGGTGGGATGGACGAGTGACTGCACTGGTCGGTGTTTTCGACGGGGTTTGCTTGGGAGCAGGAGTAGCTTTGTGTGGGGTGAGAACATTGGTTGTGGACTTCGGGGTGGTAGTGGTGGTGTGGTTGGAGGGAACGTCGACGGGGGTTTCGTCGCGTTCCATGACGGAGGGGAGTTTGTTGTTGTTGTTGTTGTTGCTGTTGACGGTGGCAGGTGACTCGGGCAGCTGCGGTTCCTTCAGTCAGGAACCAAAGTTAGCTGTCTGGTACTTCACGAGAACAGATACAAGGGTAACATGGGCAAGTGAATGAATGGATTGGAATCAACAGTCGGTGGGTTTTGTGGGCGACTTACATTTGAAGCCTGGCGATTACGCAGGCGGGCGGACCGACGAACCGCCATGATGATGGGACGTGAGCGGTGAAAATTGAATTCAAGAAATGATGGAAAGAAGCTCGCAGTGGAATGATGGAATTAGTGGCAAGGGTGACGAAGGGATGAAAAAGAAAGGGAACGAAGGGCGAGCGTCGCCCGATTAGGCGAGAATGTAAACAAATATTGCCGGGCGGTGAGCTGACGTCAGTGGAGAGAGCATCTGATGTCAGATGCCCTGATCTGACAACTCGTGTAGCTTAGAGTTTTTACCACCGAGTCCTCTGAAACCTCTGATTACGTACGGATCTGGCTCAAAAAGTTGTTAGTTTCATACCTGTGTTAAGAAGACATGCCATTATGACTGCCGAGTCAGCACCCTATATTTATCCTGTATCGTCAGCATGCCTGACGATTGGTCCGAACTAGGGAACATATCTCCAACATACCAACATGTATGACAGGTTCCAAGGAGCCCGCAGAGCATATTACTTGCAGATAAAGATGTCCTCAGAGCGGCAGGGGGCCAAGTTAGACATTTTTGGTTAAGCAGGACGATCAATCATTTCCTTCTTTTCCCCGACCCCAAATTGCGTTCCTTACGCCCCCACTCTGTAGTTCTGCATTCCCAAGTCCTCGTTGATCCTCGTATACTCGAGGAGATACATGTTACTCCGGTAACATGGGCTTTAGTGCGTAAGATAACTTGGATGAGCCTCTGAAGAGACCTAGCGAGAGCTTCTGATCTGGTCATGGAGCAAGAGAAGACCAAGACGCTTTTGAGGACCAATTCACATATCTTCCTAGAACCCCGCGCAAGGCTAATCATAATAGTTGTAGGCTGATTTCTACATGCACACATCATTATTGAATACTCGGTCATTAGTCAGTCCAAAGTCTTCATCAATTGGCTAGCTATTCATTAGCGTGCTCAGGATTCAAACCCAAAACAACAAAACAAAACAACAATAATGACAACCACCATACACGTATGTACTTTCCCCTAGGCAAATATCTACCTCAATTACAAGGTCACAACGATCTTCCTCGCCGAGATGCCCTGCTGAGACAAAGAAACACCCTCAGGGATCTTCTCCAAGCCCTCTCCAACAACCAAAGGTTCAGGGACTGGCTTCAACGTCCCATCCTTCAACGCCTCAGGGATAAATTTGCCCCAAATACCCTCGGAGATCTCCTTATTATCAGAGATATTCGCGACATCAACAACTGTTCACACATATCAGTACACCTGACTCCCATCACGATGATTTCGGACGTAGATGAAACTCACCACCAACAAGCTCCACTTCATCAGGAATATCCTTAATCGGCATAGGCAAGTTCGTGACCACACGTCCACCACCAAGTCCCTTGACCACGTCCGCACATCTCCTTATCGTCTCCTCCTCGCCAATCGCATCCAGGGCACCCACGAATTCCCCGGGAGTATCCCGGATAGCGTTAACCAGGTCATGGATGATGCTATCCTCGTGGTAATCCAGCACCTTGGCCACACCGAGACTCTGCACGAAGGAATGGTTCTTCGCAGACGCGGTGGCGATAACAATTGCCCCTGATGCTACTGCCAGTTGAATCGTTGCGCTGCCGGTGCTCGATGAGCCGCCCCAGACGAGGACAACCTTGTTGATGGGTTTTGGTGTGGGGATTTGGGGTAAGGGGAGCTCAAGCCGGCCAGCTGGATAGAGGCCCATTGCTGCCGTTGATAGGGCTAGGGGGAGGACACTCCCGCTTTCGAAAGACATGGTGTCCGGAATGGGGGCCGCGAGGGTAGCTTTACAGATTGTGTAGTTTTGGAACCCGGAGTCTCTGATTTCGTTGGTAAGGAACCAGTTGGCTCCCCTATGAGGAGGTTAGTTTAGCCCTTCGGTGGCTTGTGAAGTGATGTGGGTGTACTCCTACCCCATTACTCGGTCTCCCTTTTTGAAGGTGGTTACGTCTTGGCCCACTTCGTAGATTTCTCCAGCAATGTCGGCGCCGAGGATCTGTTTGGGCATGCTGTTGGCTACTATTCTCGAGGGAGAAGGGGTATGCTTACAAAGGGATACTTTTTGGGAAAAGGTAAGTGCGGTCCATGGACCTGGATCCTCCAGTCCACTGAGATTATTCGGTTAACAACCTCCCATGAAAGCATGAAGAGAAGCAGCATGTGTGAACTCACTGGGATTGACCGCGACAGCTTTGTTCTTAATTAGAATTTCATCAGGGCCGGGGGTAGGCAATGGAGCTTCTTTGACCACGAACTGTCCGCCCGCTTCCAAAAGCCAGACCGCAGAGTTGGGGGCCGACATGGTTGTAAGAAGGGTGTATACTGGGAGAACTTTGAACGAATATAAGCTTGGGTAGATCGTGCTGATTGTGATTGTGATGTGTTAAAAGAGGCTATCCTCTTGCTGATGGTGGCCTCTATTTATACCCATCTTTTCCAACCATTAGATGTCCCACCATCTTGTTTGTCGGTGTTAACGGAGCAGTCCCAGCGATCTCGAGGCCGAACTCCCATCAAAGATACTGGATAGTGATAGAAAATGGAGTATGATAGACATGTGGGGGCCATGGGAAAATACGAGCTAGGGTTAGACTGTTAGATACTGTCGTTTAACTGCGGCTTCCGTCTTAACTCCAATCTCCGAAGGGACAAACATCGAGCAGCGTCAAAGACTCAAGATTCCATTAGAAATCGAGAAACTGCTTGTTTCTAATGACTTCCCCACGGAACTCGGAAAAGAAGTTATTTTGCATAAAATTACGTGGCTATTATGATATGGTCCTGGTATCACAATATTATTGCTCCGTTCGTATATTCTTGACTTTTGTGCACAGACGATCGATCGATTATACTGGCTCTACTTGACTCTCATTATAATCCAAATGGATAAGTCTCCTCCTTTCCTCGTGGCGTCACCGGCTCATGCTTTTCCAGTGGCTTCACAGCCTGTGTTTCATCGAACCAGACATACCCATCAAACTGATTGAGCAGGTCTGCCGCTGAATAGTGGGATATCTTCTCTGTATCTGGCCGGTAAATCACACCGATAAATCGCTCAAGCCGGAGAGGCTCGGCTTCGAACGCAGCTGCCAGGTTGGGATCGATGCGGTCCCGCCGCAGATCGATTAAGAAACTTGGGATTCCTGTGTTGTGGGCAACCCGTTCCCAGCTATCCTTCCGCGAGGGCTGGACATTCATGACCTCCATGTCTTCATCCCATTCGTGTGCTGCTGCCACCGTACCGGTGTGCGTGCCACAACCAATCAAGGCAACATTCTCACGGCCGAACTGCTCACGGCATAACTGGCCGATATTCACTTCTTTGCGCCGGGTCCCCATACTAGTGTATCGTGCATCTCCGCAGTGAGAATTGTGCGCCCACACCACGGCTTTTGTGCCTTCGGGCTTATGACGCAGCGTTCGACGGAGAGTGTCCACCATGTGTGTATCGCGCAGTGTCCACGACGATGCCGAGCTGTAATACATAGCCTTATAGTAGCGCTCGGCGTCGCGCACCAGATACGCATTTTGCTCACTACTATGGTACTCCTCGCCATCATGGCGGTCTTCGGAATACTCTAGTCGCCGTTTTAGCAAGTCGCGGAGCGTATCTAGCACCCCCTTCTCGCAATTCTCCATCCCGCGCACGGAAGCGAGCCCGTACATTGCGGGATCATCTACCCATGGCTGCAAACAGCCGTATCGCTGACGGGCAACTTTACCGGCAGCTGGGTCAACACGGTCGAGGTAGTCAATCACTGCTCGGATCGAGGCCCCCAAACTGTATATATCGAGACCGTAAAACCCGGCTTTCTTGCTGGCTGGCACTTGCGCATTGTAATTGCGCATCCATTCGACCAGCTCCTGCATCTCACGGTTGCGCCACATCCACGTGGGGAACCGAGTAAAGGGATCAATTGGTTTTGAGTGACCCCCGATCTTTGTCTTGGGGCCTGGACGCTGACGCACGTAGCGGTCGATTACTTCAGCGTCGGGCCAATCGGCCTCTACGGCTACCATGGTGAAGCCATGGTGCTCGATTAAACGCTTGGTGATCTCTGCCCGCGCGGTGTAGAATTCCGAGGTGCCATGGCTGCCATCGCCCAGAAGGACAAGGCGATAATCCGCGAAACTGTCGAAGTTCGAGCTGAAGCCGGGGTCTCTAATGTCCGGCAAGGGTCGGGCTGCCGCTGTGAATAGTTCCTGGAGTTGTGACATAGTATGAACTTGCTTAAACAGTCGCATAAAATTCCACAATTTGCGATTCATGTATCAATGTTGAAACATTCTGGCTCACGGTTATCGAAAACTATAGCGATGCGAATTTGTTATGAAGTTCATTAAATTCTATTGTTGGGCGAGCGGCAAATGAAATCACATGTCCGTCAATGGCAGTCATTATGACTTCACACCCTCTCTCCATATGCGCCTTCGCAGCTGTCAAGCCAAACAGAACGAGCTTCCAAGTCTTTCCAGGCTAATGTAGGTCATGAAATTTCCCAACTGCATGTTCAGGAGATCCAATTACCCAGGAATTTTAACCAGAACCTACAATAGTTCACTATATCTCAGTGTTCGTAGAAACATGTCAGATGCATTCCCTGACGTCGTCTCTCGCCTAGAACGTTTCCAGGAAGCCCAGGAATCATTGTATGGCGACCTCCGCTCTATTACCAACCCCCAAGATTGGACTCCACCCCAGCAGTCTGGAGGCCATCGCGGTCGATACCTCTGGACTGATGCTTTCGGTGTGATCAACTTCATCACCCTACACCATGAGTATGAGAAAGCGTTGGCATCATCTGCCTCTGCGCCTGATGACCGATATTTAACGCTGGCATGCCGACTAGTCCAAACAGTACATGATGTGCTGGGGCGCACGCGGGATGGTCAAAGTCGCCTCCCCGGCGCAACAGACGACAATCCGATGGGCGGTGGCCTGCGTATTGGTAAGATAGAAGAGCATGGCTCGGATGGTGATGGCCAATACCATCACTATTTAACCATATGGATGTTCGCCCTCAACCGGCTATCGCTGGCAACAGGCGACCCAACGTACAATCGGCAGGCGATAGCCTTAGCCAGAGCCATTCACCCTCGGTTCTTCATCGGGCGCCATTTGCCCCGGCCCCGGATGGTGTGGAAGATGTCGACGGATCTGTCCACAGCACTGGTGGCCTCAGAGGGTAACCTGGACCCGGTCGATGGCTTTGTGACATTCCGGCTGCTGCAGGCGGCAGCAATGCAGATGGGAGAGGGTGAGGTGCTGGCCAACGAGATCGCAGATTACAAGAAGGTGATGGAGAGAAAAGGAAAGCATTTTGTGACGAGTGATCCTTTGGATCTGGGGATGAGTCTGTGGACAGCACATTGGTTCGCAGAGAAGGAGGATTGGGCAACACAATTGTCCGGTCAATGCTTTGAACAAATTTGTATGTCTTCTATTCCCGTACTATTTCTCTCGTCATGCTTGGGAATAACATCAGACAGATGAGCTCTTTGAGATTGACCGGTACCTCGACCGCAGCCATAAATATCGTTTGGCTTTTCGGGAATTCGGGACTTGTATGGGCATCAAATGCATGTCAGAGCAATCGTCCGAGAAAGAAAGCGCCGTCGATCTCAAGGTGTATGCCGACAAGATCCTGGACTCATGGAATATATACATGCAAAAATCACTCGCAACAAAAGTGACGCCGGATGATCTTCGCCCAATCACGCGGGTGATGTACGCATCGGCAGTGATACCAGGGGGTTAGTATATCAATCCCCGATGCTAGGGCACGTAAATAAGATCGGGACTGACCATAATCTGCAGCTTTTGCTCGCGGGTACTTAGGACCAGAGCCCATGCCCAGCCCGGAGAGATAACCAAACAAAGATCCTGAGCACCCAAAATGTACTTGGAAAACAAAAAGTATTCATGTGTATATTCTGCGTGTAGTACTCTACAATATGCATTATTGCGCCAGGTATCCTGTATCCTCGACAATATAGTATGTCACCGGTGGCAAATCGTGTCAACGTCAAGTCAAGAAAACAACGAACACTATACGCCTGGAATGCCCACAACATCCCTCCAGGGGATGACCCGCCGAGGCAGAATGTAGATGGCATAAACGGTGCTTAGGGCGATCAGTAAACCGGTCAACTGTCACGTATTAGTCAATCCCTGAGGAAAAGGCGTTTCGGCCAATTATATATGTCAAATGGGGCGAAATACCTTCTCAAACCACGTATGGAACCAGATAGCAGTCATCAACAACATCCACCAACTCAGGCCTGTAACTGCGCCCACAAACCATACAGACCACGTCCTCGACCCACTCAATTCGCGGTCGGCGTCCTCCGACTTTTTGCTTCCCTGATCGATATCCGAAGCGCCCCTCCATGCTCCATATGTCTCAAATGCCAGCATCGCAGTCGCAAGGACCAGCATGAACACATGACCGCTTACATCATGGCCACCTCTCCATGCTCCACCAGCGGACTTGCACGCGGTAGCCGTCAACAGTGTGTGGAGTGAGGCAGAACCCTCTTCAGCCTGCGGGACGACCTGCTCACACTTCCCACCCGAAATCACAAAACTGCGATCGATTATTGCCGGACCAAAAAACCATTGTGTAGTCAGGTACCAAACTAGGGTAGCCAGAGAATAGCGAGCGAGCGCTTGACCGATCCGCCGCGGTTGCTGACTAGAGGAGGTCGTGTACGGGAGTTGAGAAAATAGAAGGGAAGCGAAAGCCGCAGTAACCCAAAGCCAGCCAACCTTCACAAAATATACATTAAAGACATTATCCTTGCGGGCGAAGTAATTGACGGGGTGTTGGGGGAGGTTCACATCGGCGGCGATTGAAGGGGCTAGAGGAGTTGGATGGTTGGAGGGAGGGTCTCGAGTGCCCTGTGCTGTCGGGGAGAGAACGGAAAATAGTGATCCTATAATTAGAGTAATAGGATAGACAAGTAGGGTTGCCGTAGGTGGTTGGTATAACCGCGGTATTGTCGTGGAAGGGGATTTGTCTGGTGACGCCATGTTTTATTTTTTTTCACCTACGTAGTTTCTTCGGTTTTCGATCTTCTTTCTCAGCCTTCCACGTTTCCTCCGTCAAGTTACCTGACAAAGGTAGATAAGACGGATTATGTGATAAAGCCAAATGAAATCCAGGATTCACGCAATTGAGTGAGAAGTTGTGTAGGTGAAGAGTCGGGAAGCCGACGTGGTGACTCGGCGGAAACGGAGGAAATGCGGCAATACGTAGTAAAAGATTAAATAAATGGGCTTGTTTAGCCTCGGAGACGGAGGGATGACGTCGATGGAACGCATGTGCCCATCGCCGGTCTAATTTGATTATGTACTCAGTAGCTTCAACTACATTTCGCCACCATCATAGTTGATGAACGTATTTAATTACTACTAGCAATCCTGGTGGTAAATGAAGCGAGAACGATTTTTAAAATAGATTAAATCTCTTGATCGGGCGAGTGAGTCAACACTAGCCCAACACTTGACTATAACAATTAGAATTAACCCTACGAAGTTTTATCCTGCCCTAGGTCATTCATAAACATGTACATCATAACTCTGGAAATTCTCTGTACAATCCGAGATTGCCTCTTACTGAGCCTTAGGCAGCGAGGCCTGAAGCGGCAGTTTCCGTGAGGAGTTTCCAACGTAGATCGTCTTGGGGTAAGGAGTGACGGTCCAGTCCTGCGCCGAAACGTCCCAGTTGGCAAGGTCACGCCGGGTAAGGGTGGTTGTCCACACAACCTCCTGCGAAGGAGCCAAGTGAATACGCTCAAACTTGCGCAGCACCACCTTAGGCTCATTCGGACCGCCTAGGGAAACGTACTGTACGGAAGATGTCAGCATTGATAATCATCACACCTCATCCAATCAGGTCAACTTACCAGCTGAGGAACTTCATCACCGGCGACTTTGCCCGTGTTCTTAACCTTTACAGAGACGCGGAAAAGATCCTCGTACAGACCAGGATTTCCTCCGGCACCACCGCTGGAGGGCAAACGGGGCTGAGCAGACCCATCCGTGGCGCCTTCCGGGATATATTTGGAATCTTCCCAGCCGTAGTTAGAGTCGTCAGACGATGCCTTCAGGTCGGTGGAGTTAATCCAGGGATAGATAAACTCATGGATCCTCTCCAGCCCCTCCGGATACACGTACTCCGACGCATCGCCAATTTCACCAAAGTTCTTCGCAGCTTCAGTCATGCCACTGGTGGGAGTGTATTGAGACGCGTTCAGGGGTTGAACATGGAGGTCAGATAGTTCGAAGGTGGTGTAGCTCAAGCCGTAGCCAAACTCATAGATAGGGGTCTCATTAAACTTATCGAAATGGCGGTAATCGATAAAAACACCCTGAGTGAAATCAGACTGGGGCGCCCCGTTACCATTGTTGGCCTCATTGACCAAGGGAGAACCATACGATTCCCGGGTCTTGCCCCAAGTGAAAGGAGACTTGGCGCCAGGGTTGACCCGACCGTACAGGACATCGGCAATGGAGTTGCCAGACTCCTGGCCTGGCAAACCAGCCCAGAGAATACCGGTGACATTGGGGTGATCATACCATTCATTGATCAAGACTGGTCCGACAGAGTGGATGATGACAACAGTATTGTTGCAGTTATTCGCCGCGGTCTTGACCACATTGTCACCGTTCTTCCACAGAGTGATGTTGTTGCGATCGCCCTCATTTCCATCCACGCTAAGGTAGCCTTCTCCTGAGTCGGAATTGACGAACACGAGAGACACACTGGCCTGACGGGCAGCTGCAGCGATTTTGTCGAGCGCCCAGCTGTCGGTCACGGCGAAGACATTACCACGGCCCTTAAGAACTTCGTTCTGAATCGCCTGCTCCGGTGTCACAAGGTATGGGAAGTTTGCAGTACCGCTACCCCAAGCCATGGCAAGGGTACCGTTATCGCATCCACGGTCATCACAGCCGTTAGCGCCCCACTGGTTGGAACCCGCATCCTCTCCAAGAAGGGCGACCAGCTTTTCCTTGCGACTCAAAGGCAGGGCACCCTTGTTCTTCAGCAGAACAGTGCTCTCCGCGCCGATGCGACGGATTAGGTCAGCATGATCGCGTTGTACATCCACAAATTCGTTGACCCTCTCGTAAGCACCTTTCGAAACATGGTTATGCGCGAAACCATATTCGTCTCTGGTCCACGAGCTAAAGTTGGGAGGAGTATACTTGGTGTCGCGGCCAACCTTGTAATAAGCGGCCATGATACGGACGGCCATGTCGTCAACGCGCCATTGGGGGATAGTGCCGTTAAGGACACCGATCGTCAAGTTTGCACCCCAGAAAGACGTGCCACTATCGAAGGTAACATCACCGGGCATCGACATATCCATACCTGCCAAAGCGGCGCCTACACCGCTGTGATGAGCGGTCCAATCACTCATGACAAAGCCTTGGAAACCAAGCTCCGCCTTCAAAAGCTTGTTCAAAGTTTCGCTATTCTCGCAACCGTAGCTGTTGTTGATTTGGTTGTAAGAGCACATGACAGCACCGACTCCAGCGCGTACTGCATCCGCGAAGGGCCAGAGGTACAATTCATGAATAGTCTTGTCATCAACGTTGGAGCTCAGACTATCGCTGACATTGAACCCGTAACCTGCAGCCTCGGGTTGTTGGCGGAAATGCTCTTGTTCGTTCAGGATATAATGCTTAGCTGTCGCAATGACACCAGCATCTTGGATACCCTTAATCGTCTCTGCAAACAGTACACCGGTGAGGGCGGGATCTGGTGAGAAACCTTCCCAATTTCTACCGCCGTCCGGGTGAGCACCGAGAGGGCCAGCAGCAGGACCCAGCTGAACGTCAATGCCCTTGTCACTGAACTCTTCACCCATTGCCTGACCACGGAGGTAGGCGAGCGTCTTGTCCCAAGTGGCAGCGACATTAACACCGGCCGGGAAAGCTGAATTGTAGTCCGCTGCACGTTTACTGTTAGCAATGTGCTAGGAAGAAAGGGGAAATCAGGAGCCACGCGTACAGAAACGAATACCAAGAGGGCTATCCTGCAAGCACAGGCTGGGGATGTTGAGTCTATATTCACGACAATCAGCCTTCCATAAAAGTATAACGTCACGTTGGAAATCTACTTACCTGGGAACACTGCCAGTTTGTCCAACACATCTCTCCAGCTGCCATCTGAAGTACGTTAGCTAATCGAGTACCGGACATGCTACAGTATACACAAGCTTACCCAGTTCCCGTCGTTAAGTTGACTTTCTCTGTCAACGTCATCTGAGAAACTATTTCCACAGCGCGTTTGTATACTTCCGCCCATTCACCCTGACCGTCTGCCCATGGGGAAGGGTAGAAAGGAGGGGAGTACGCGAGATCATCCTATTCAGAATGAAAACTGTTAGAAGGCTGATTCAATTGAATCGGATAGCACCGTATAGGATAGTGAAGCATACCTGGGCACTGACTACTGAGGCAGCCGCCAATGCGGCCACCTCGAACCAACCAAACTTCATGATAATGTGGGAGGTAACCAGCAGAGCAGGAAATGAACACCAGGTCACCACACAGTGCTCACCAAGAGTGATTGTTGAATGAGGGAAAACCACCAACAATGGAGGGGAGAAAAGGTGATATAAATAACAACCGGCATGGCAACGAGGGATCAACCGACGCCACCAACGATGGGTAACTTAAGTACCGCGCATGATGTATTCCTTGCTTGCTGTCTCGGCACCGGTACCCACTGGCTGTCCCAGCCCAAGCTGTCACGTATGCAGAGGGGGAAAAAGGGAGACCCGCTGTTTGCTCGGTGATCGGCGTGGGTGTACCAGATGGAGCGACGCGAGTGGAACAAATTCCATCAATAAATGCGAGATGCGGGAGGAGCTATAATGGATCCTTTCTAAAGGAAAAAAAGGGAAAATTAGACAGGGAACCAATAAACATCACACGGAGTAAAAAGTAATGACGATCCGATTTGTTACTTTGTAAACTAACGGCGAACTCGGTCCAGCAACCTTCTCTTTGTTAGGGTACTGTGTTGTCAGTTAGTGCACATTGTTGCTCGGCATGCTGAGCCATGGCTTGAGAAAGGTCCATCAGGTGGCCTGGTGAGCAGGTGAGAACGGAATTTTCCCCGCAACAGCAACCCTGGCGCGCGTTGATTTGCTGCCTTTGGGGTACCGGAAAAGAAAAAGAAAACTGGGGGAACCCTTAGAACATCAAAGGGACCATCAGGTACTACGGGGGGGAAAGCTGGGGACGCTAGTGCCCTTCAGGGGTAGTTCCCTGGTAATCGGATTACAAAACCGATGTCCATTCATGCTTTCTCAGTACAGTACATACAGTAGGCCCTGTTGAGTTTGCTACATTCTTCGGAAAGTAAAGTTTAAGACAAGAATTCTTTACAGTATATTTCGTATCTTATCTTCCAGCTCCTTATAAAGATCGTGTATATTCCTACTTCTTCAGTATTCAGGCAGTTCATTCCCAGGGAGTTGAGACACAACAAGGTATGCTCCTGTAGGACACGAACTGGATAGATACAGTACCTCTGTACCATACCGACAGTACCTGGCGAGCCGATCCATACATATTACCCGTCGCCCTTCCGTTACGCAATATCCCATTCCGGGAAAGGAAATAGGCCTTGGGCGGCCATGAAACTAGTCAGGATCCAGGAAAGTACCAATGGACATTCCACCACTACTAGTTAGTGGCAAAGGTGAATTAGGTAGAGAAATAAAGAAAACAAAAAGTTGAAAAAATCTCGTTGGTTCCACCATGCCACGATCTTAATGACGAGACTAACATCACAAGTGCCGCATTTGTCTACACAAATGCATGGGTGATGTTACCGTATCACTGCGAGACCAGCCTCCCCCGCATCTTCCAATCTTTAGAGGGGCTTGCTGGGAATGATGGGCTCACCCTTCTTGAATAATTTTGGATCCCAGGGATTGTGGTCTCTATCCTTCCTGCCTTCTGCCTCCTGTGTCGCAGATTCCCTTTGGCAGGGAGCAAGGGATGTAACAGGCACGTGCTCTGTAGAGTGATTCTAGATCTACCCTATTTCTATACATTATAAATCATTCCGTGGCTGGAACAATTGGTCGCAAAGAAAGAAACAGAAAAAAAAAAATGAAAGAAAAGACGGCATCGATAGATTGTGACCATGCACTCGGAGTGGAGTCTAGTGTTTACGTTCATCGTTGATCGCCCTCCATTATTTCCTGATTCAGGTTGTCGTCGGTACAGACACGGACATCATTTTAACCATTTTAGCAACCGATGGGCTCAAACCCTCTCCACGGATCATACTATCCATCGGCATGGCTCATATTATTCATGCTCCAGACAGAGTTAGCATGGATGTGCCTTCTATGCGGTTGCAATGTGGTCCCTACGACATCCCCGGATGATCTTGCGGAGTCTTTGCGATCTTCATACCAACGATGAACTCTGTTTCCGTCTACAGTAGAGATCGCTTGCCACATGGCTGTCAGTTTCACCTTAATCCAAACTCTGAGGTACGGAGTAAAAGCTCGTAGAGCAATCGAGGATCGGTACCGGGGCACGGACGGCCTCCCTTCTCCGTCGGTGTGTAGTAGAAAGTATGTTCCCGGAAATGGTCCGAAATGCGAAGATTCGGGGTTGTAGGGAATCCACAATTACTCCGTGGGGCGTTTGAGGTGAAAAGTCTCAAAGACTCAAAGGACTCTCGGGATTCCTCACGCTCATTCCGACAACCTCATTCTTTGCTGGCATCAAAATTACCACCAGTACTTAGTAATGAGGGTCTTGAGTGTGGGGCAACATAGCCTGAAGGCACGTATTGCTTTTCTTCCCCAGCAAAAAGTTCCTCACTGCACCATAATTTATTGAACAAACATTCTTAGTAGTTTCCTATCAAAGCACTGATATCATATACCATTACCACGCAAAGTGAGCGTACTGGCAAGAATCTCGGTCTGAGGCCACTGCGCACATAGCAGCAATACTCAACTCCATTACCCATCATTAACCGGGATGTGCTATTTAGCCTGTTTACAATTCATTTAATGCACTGCGGAGTGCATCGTGTACCCTGTACATGCAAATAACAACCCCACTCTGTACGGAGTAGTATTTAAGAAATCTTCTCACTTTGGCCATCTACACAGTATAGGGCTTCAGAAGCCAAGAAACAAATAACAACTTGACGTCATTCTCACCACTCCACTGTCTGGACAAACAATACAAGCATGCGCTTTGTTCCTCAGACAAATGGGCCAGCCACTGACTAGATCTTGGCAACCAGCAAGCAAATCCTGAACCGCTATTTAAAATTTTGTCGAAGAGATATTCCCCACACTTCACGAAGACCGTGGGGTAAACGGATTCTGGAGTACCTTCAACTGGCCGCAACTCCCGAAGCTACCGCAACTTTGCACTTTAGCAATTCGATGGCGCTCGGATTCCCGTGTCTTTTGCCGATGTTTAGCCATAAAGAAGGAAACTCTGCCTTTCTCTTCTATACATGATAACCCATTTTGTTCTAATTTGACTTTTGAGTAATTTTTTTTTGGGTGCCTTTCGAGGTTGAGAGCTCAGATGTAGAGTTCTGAGTATGAATATGGGACTACACATGCTGTTGGGCTGCTCCTATGTTGCATATTGCCTTCACTGCTGCCTATGCAGGTGAGCTACGGGCACTTCGGCTCTGGGGAACGATACGCTACGCGGTGCTTCGGTATTGGTTCCATCCTCTCACTCTAACCGGAGTAGTGTATTCGGTGTCGCCGGGCTCATGCATCTGCTGTCTTTCCAGAGTAAACTAGGGTTTACCCGCTTGGGCTTGAACCCGCGCTATGATGCTCAATAGGGCACTGTATCGGATCCAAGTCGGTTAACAGATTGGCAAGCGGCCGGTTTCATGTGACGTCTTCCCTCTGATTCTTCAGAGTGTGCTGTTTTCGTTCAGCTTGACATATCTTTTTTTTCCTAGGCGTGGTCTGTGAACAACGAATGTAAAACTGCGCGCAGTGAGGTGGCCCCATCAAGGAAATATCACACGATCAGTATGCATAACGTGCTGAAATACCTGACAATTGAGAGTGATTCGGCGTTTCCACTACAAGTCCATTTCAATCAGGAATTGCATGGACCGCCTGATCAACAAACTCTTCCTACATAGTCTTCTTAGAAACCTAACATGGCAAATGCGAACCTAGACGCAACTCCGAAATAGCAGTTAGCCAAACTTACTCGCAGCCTTCTACTATTTCACTCTCATGAAGACCATGAAAAGAGAGGATAATGGCTGTTTATCCAGACATTAAAGATACAAAAGCAACCCAAGGCATAATTGCATGGTAGCACCATGGACTAAGTAAACCATCCGAACGACCCAGAAAAGCAACTCCCAATTCAATAACCTATCGCACAGTGTAAATCCCAAAGCAATGTCCTCACACACGACCCAGTAAACAAGCTACACAGTCGCTCTCCGGGTTCGGCGTCCTTTTCTCTCCAACCTCCCCTTCTCAGGGTCTTCTCGGCTTAAGGCCAATACCGATAGCTAATATAATGTTAAGCCCCTAGTTCCAGTTCCGGTCCCGATTCTTCTTTGCTAATGTCGGACCGTAACATGATCAACAACATTAGACCCGGTAACGGCAAAATAGCCTAAGTAGCTACCGATTCATGCTAAATACCGGGTAAGGTAGCGAGAGTTCCATGGGATTTCCCGAAAAGCATCAAGATGACCGCCTGGGTCGGTCGGTGGAACTGCGGGGAGTTGTCGGGTAATGGAAATGTCATGGTTATAGCATGGTGGAATATAATCCAGGGTTCTTGCAGAAGGTAAGGGGCTGGGTTTTGCCATGCGTCTTGACGTAAGGGGTTTTTGAGGCTTGGTGCTTGTATTGTGAGTGCTTGAGTGTCATTTCTATGGTTTCTACGGAACCATGCTTTGAGTTGAGCTGCAGGACAGGCCCAGGTTTGGTCCAATTGGTCACAACTGTTGAATTAAGTTTGGTTCTCGAAGACATATACTGGCGAGAACCCATAGAAGCTAAGTACAACTTGCAGAAATCCCTCCCATGATAGTCGTCACAATCTGTTCACAATATATACGTCTGCCATACTCGCCAGAGATGGCAAGGCTTGTCGCTCCTCAGGCAACCTGTCAGAGCTTTGCATCTCGTGGTGCACCCAAAGAAGAGCCATTAAATGGGCTGATGTCTGGAATCGCATCCGGGAGATCAGAGTTCTCGCCATGCGCCAGTCTGAACAATGGTTCCCAGACGGTCACAGCACGCTTGGTGATAGGTCCATTGCCCATCTCTGGAAGATGATAATATATCAGTTTATCTGCAGAGCATTCCAGAAGTTCACCAGCTATGCCCGTTTTATCTTCTAAGAAGATTTGAACTGCATCGAGGACCGTCTTCATCGGAGTCCGGCTAAAGGTTTTTCGGTTAGCAACCGTTCGAGTATGAGCTATTGTGCAGCGTGTGTGGGAGAGATATAAAGCGACAAAACGACGTTTTGAATGGGCAAAACCTACCACTCCGGGGCCACGGCCTCAATCATCTCAGGGGGGACGATGGGTGTGGCAACAATACCCGGCAAGACACAGTTAATATGGATGTTATCCTTGGCCTTCAACATTGGCGCAACGCCACGAACAAATTGATTGACTGCTGCCTTGGTTCCACTGTATTCGGGATACGTACTATGAGGAAAAATACCCCCAATACTGCCAGTCACCACAATCCTTCCGCCCGCCTCGGGCCTGTTGTGCCGCATAAAGTGCGTTGCTAACACAGTGCCATAGACGACGCCTTTGAAATTTATATCAGTGCAGGAGAGGTCTGGCTCTGGAGGGACGTCCTCGACACCTTTATCGCGCCGGTTAAGGAGATAAAGCGAAGACTGATCACCCACGCCAGCGTTCGCGCACAGTGCATCAATTCTCCCCCATAACTGGAAGACCTTTTTGAAGACAGCAGCCTGGCTCTGATAGTCGCTGACATCTGCTTGGAAAAAACGTGCGTTCTCGCCCAGGCCCTGCACAAGATCGTTTCCGGCCTGGGTTCGGCGGCCAACACAGGCGACTTTCCATCCACGGGAATGCAGGTCCCTGGCAATATCGGCTCCAATACCAGACTGGCAGAAGACAGATGTGGAGTGAGTGTGTCTGTCATCATTTATTGACCAAATGAAGTACTTACAGTCGCGCCTGTAACAATGGCAACTCGATTATTCTCTTCACTCATTTTCTTTGTGGGATATATGTGTGAGCGAACAAGAATTGGGAGAACCAGCGTTCAGACATTGTGCCACATGCTAAGAACCACTACTTTTAGTTTAGACTGCAAGCGCACACAAGTAGCTTCGGAGATATTAATTGATTGCTGGCTAGCCCATGCCTATTACCCGCAGTGGAGAAAGAGCCCTACGCGATGTGATTTAGTCTCTTTCCATAGCGGGTAATTAGGGGGGCGATGAAACATAGGGGGGGGGAAGCTCAGACAAGAGTACCAGAAATTATATAAGAAACGCTGCTATAGCCGTTATTCGGGACGGTGAATGCCACCCTCTTAGCAATGAAGTGGCTTGCGGGTCAAAGCTCTTCCCCACTGTTACAATAGGGGTTCTTGTCAATCGTCGTCCGTCTAGCACTATAAACCGCTAACGACGGATGAACCGAAGTAGCACACCATGAACGCTTCTTGCTCTCCGGAATGTACAAGAAGATTGTCGGCTGGTTGGCGGGTCCTTCGCCACATGTCCCAGCATGTTTGATCAGTGGTTGAAATGGTGTGTTCGGGTTCAGAGACGGCATCATTTGTTCTTGAAAGTATTATCAAGTTCATTGGTGAGTACAGGTCAGGCCACCGCGCTAAAATACCAAGCCACTTTCAACGGTGGTGAGCCGGGTGCGGAACTTGCGGTGCCTTAACCATCCACCATGAGTCAAGCCAAAAGTATATTCATTGGGGGGCCCAATGCAATTCGTTCACGACATGCATCTCACAGTTTGTCCATGCATGCTTAGTTTGGTTCGAGAGGATGGTGCTCGGCGGGAAGTCCCTCGAGTCGGGATCCATAGATTTATGGACTAGTACTAAACAAGGATGGGTAACGTGACATCCATCCAGCGCAGGACAGAGTCGGTATGGGGGTGATGGAATCGCTGGGTACTCCGTATGCATATCCAACTCATCTTTGATTCTCCGTGTTGATTTCTGGTTCGACCTTATTATGGGCCCCCAGTATTATCCTTACATTGAACTAATAAAGCAAACTAGATGATTGAACGCAACACCCTCGCCATTGAAGCACTGGCATATACATATCACAAAGGAACGGTGGACATCCGTGTCCCCACACACCAGTAAGTCTGCTTCCATAAATATATAAATATATCATCGTTGGCTCTCATCTGTGCTAGCGTCATAGGCAACTAGCTTGTTTGCTATGATGTATCCAATCACATACAAACAGAAGTATGAAACTTACACCGATATTTCGCGCAGGAAACTTGACTTTAACATTGATATCAGTGGTTCAATAGCGGAGTTCCATCTGAGCCAGGTTATCACCAATTACATATCATAATGTAAATTAACATAGGAATTGCTGGTCCGAAAAGGGGTCTCTGATGGCACTAATCTCAGGTTAGTATGATACGATATACTGCAATGTTGGTTCCTTTCACAATGGCAAACTAACATATCTTAGGCCCTGGTCTGGTAAGAACACGCTGGAAGAAATTAGGGAGTGCTGTGGAGTCCCAGTTGTCATAGACTCAATCGTGCAGACGGCCATCATTGCACCCGTCGCAAGTCCTTCAGTGATTTAACCAGTAGCTCTGCTCTTGGTGTGTCGACAGTGGCCGAGTTCCAGTTGTGACAGTTAGCCCTCTGATCAAAATTTTGGCCCCCTGAAGGTGATGCATTTTACCAAACAGCTTGCCAAAAGACGATAAGGGGCTTGGAAAGCTTGGGGTCTTGGCAGTGGCGTTCAATGAAAGCAAGCGCTTATGATATCCAAACGATGATATCCAAGAGATAGAAACTAGTCACCGCTGATCTCGTCTAGGACCTGAAATAAAATTTGGTTTTGTACTCTGCATCCTTCGTCAGTTGTAAGGCCATTACAGAAACCTGCCCAGAGCTTTTTCTGAATCTCTGCCATATCCAAGCCACGTCTGTTATGTTGCTTGATCAGCTCTTCTGCAATCGCGCAGAGGGTCGTATTGAGAACATCATAACTAGTGGCGCTTGATCCTGCTGCTGTATCAGGAAGACAACCACATATAGACTGACGTTGATTGGATATTTGCTGATCCAAAGTCCCCTGAGGCTCGGTTTTTTGAGCGAGCCTTGTAGCATTCTGGAAAATGTCTGTCTTCGATAGGCCTCCTAAATCCTCTGTGTGGGGAACCTCGGAATCCGCTTGGCACCTAGGTAATGAAGGCGGACTCCGGCAATTCTTCTGTTGATTATGCACGGCCAGTGACCGTCTTAGAGCTGGAATGGCAACCTTCTGAGCCATGTTTGGGTCCTCAACTGCCTGGACATATTCTGCAATGGTTTCAGCAGGTAGCCCCAAGCGAGACAAAAGCAGTCTTAAGCCCCTGTTTTCAGCTTCCAGCTTCTGAATAGCCAATCTATGTTCAACATCTTTTTGGTGGGCTTGTTCTTGGAGAGCCACCAGCTTTTGTTCCAAGCCGCGGGTGTGCTCCTGTTTCCTAGCACGGCTCTTGCGTTGGTTTTCTCGAACTCGAGCAAGTTTATCAAGTTTCTAGCAATGGGGTCAGACAACAACTCAGTTACTGACTGGGTGGCACTAGATCTCTGGGGCTTCAACCTTTTGATTGGCATTATCCATTACTTAATTGATGCAGCCAAGCTGTAATGTTGGACTAGATATCATACTTTTGAGGAACGAATATTACATTGCTGAATGGTTTAACAGACAGACAGTCCAGGAGACTTTTACGGCAAAAGGCTCATACCCACACGTGACTAGCGGACGGGCTTAGTCGCAAATTAGCTTCAGGTCCACCCGACCGGAACGGTAGTTAAAATAAGGTCTCCCTCGGCACATCATACCTTTTGACCAGATAAGGGAAAGACACATCGGCTTGGTGAAAGCGATAAAATAATGAGCTATCACTGGGTCTAGTGGAGCAGCGCATCATAATAGTGGTATTTTGCTGCAGCTTGCGGCGGACGGCCCTAATTAAGTGGAGATGAAGATGTCGAGATCTGGACAGGTCATGGCTGGTTTGAACCACAGTTCCCTCCGCCGAATGCGTAATAAAATCCATAAGTCACTCGAATTAACCATACCTCTTAAATGGGAATCGAATCGGAAGGAGAGGCGCCTTCTGCACAACGTCATTAGCCGTCAGTCGCTGCTTATTCATACCAGACCAACAATGGTCGCACTACTAACTCTTTCCCTCTTTCTCACCGATTCCTAGGACGGCTACTGTCTCACGCTTTCTAGGACTGTATTGACCACAAACTCACTGTTCGGGTGGGTGTCACTCTCTAGTGTACTAATACACCGCGATTATCATACAGCTATGGTTTCTACGCGACACCATCCCCGCGACTTTCCGCCTCCATCAACGGGAAAGGCTTCCTCGCCATCTAACAACAGCGATGGCGCCACGAATAGATGGGTCCACGCCCCATCGACTGCGATCATTGTTTGGCTCGTCGTGTCAGTTCCGATAATTATCTGGGATGCAGGCTATGTGTTGCTCCGTCCGCATAGCATGCCAGGCAACAAATTGCATTCCCCTGTTTGGATACCTTATGCGCTGTATGGAACAATTGACTATATCTACGGCTGGCCAGCGTTCAATGCTCGAAACGGTTTCCCAGCAGCAATTACTGTATTGAACCTTGTGGAATGTGCCGGGTACATCTATTACCTCTGGATTGTGTATAGGCACGGAGTCCCAGCGTCCGGCGGTCGCGGGCAGCGCAAAGCCAAAAAGGGGCTTATGTGGATGTTGAGGACCGAAAAGGTGGTCTCTGGACGAACTGGGGCCACTGCACTTCTAGTCGCGTACAGCGCATCTCTTGCGACTCTCAGCAAGACTGTCATCTACTGTGAGTTGTGAAAAAGAAGAGTTCCCTATACCGGATGGTCGTGCTTTGCTTACGAGGATCCCAGGCCTGAACGAGGTTTTCTCCGGCTTTGATAACATTGGACATAACGATGCCATAACTCTGATCTTCCTGTGGATTATGCCAAAGTAAGCTTCCTTCGTTATAAGCTCACTTCGTTCGCTTACCGGTGGGCCAGTGGTCTTTGGATTGTTTTCCCAGGGTACAACAGCTATGTCTTAGGCGCAGAGATTGTGGCTTCCCTTGAAAGCGCCGGGCCACGCCAGCGCGTTGGACGACCCAGGTCGTAGTAGTAGCGGGAACGGCATTTATGCGGGGAACTGTTACATGGCATGCCACGCGTGGAACATGAACCGCAGCCGACCTAAGCATCTTTGGATGTAATTATTCGATGAGTGATCTAGTCTGGAGGTAACGTTTATTGTTAGATATGTATAGTCGGATTGCTAATGTAATAGAAAGGATTACGCATCGGGGTCCGGGCGACGACCGCACTAATGTGAAGCTCTGCACCCTTAAGCATACAGGTATATTCTCGAGAGTGAACTGGCTATCTTACCGAACATGTTCGAAGTACGAAGTATAGTGGAGGGTATCCACCTAGTACAGTAAATAATAGACCGTAATGTCACCGCAAGGGTTTTCTAAACCATTGTCGAAGGGGATGGGGAAATGCCCCGGACCATTGAAAGAGTTGAGATCCTCCATGTCACCGCCTGAATTGTCAGGCGACCAATCCATCGTTGGATACTAGTCGATGATAGATTCAAATAGTAGCGGTAGTAGTATAAGGTGAGAAGGATCCACAACCACCGAATCCGTTTTCATACCTGGGACTATTTGAAGTTTAAAGGAAAATAACTCACCAACCAATATGATACAGAGGAGCCATTCTCCTGGGACCCAAGCTCAAGAATGTTTGGTTCACCCAATGATGGTCTCCGCATAGAAGTGAAAATGACCCCCAGAAGACGGGGTTAAGGACGACCATTAAATCCAGACTCGATGATTACCCGCGACTTTTTTAGTTGCATGAAATCGGTACCAAGAGAAGTTTAGTCTCTCAATTCCCTCTCCTCCGCTTTTTCGTTTCCCTTCTAGTTTCTCCAGAGGAATAATCCCTCAACTCTTCCTCTCCGGCGACGCCCGTAGTGAACCCGAGTCAGTGCCAGTTCAAGAAACTCGGGGCCGTCGCCAACACAAAAAAAAACCATTAATAATCCTCCCCAGCATGACGACGGCTAGCAATGCCAAGCCGCCACCGACCGACCCTCAATCTTCCCCATACCCACCAGAAGCGACCGCCTCATCCCGCAATTTCGTCCCGTCATTCTCCCGAGAGCAGGACGAGATCTCTTGGACCTCTCCCCAATCGACTATCTCCGGCTTACCGAACGATGACCCGCGCCTGGCTCTTGGGGTACCTGCACCCGTCATGATCCCGCCCGAGTCCGACGAATCCCCCTTGGCCTCCTCCGCCGGCCTCACCTTGGGGCCCGACGATATCGCCCTCCCCGACGATATCGACACGCAGAGCCGGGCCAGCTCGCGCGACCCCGGGAGCGTCCAAACCGGGGGCGATATCGGTAACATTCTAGAGGGCGGATACGACCATCACCCCGAGGACGGGAAGGGAGATTCCGCGTTGAATGGTGAGCACAAGAACGAAAAACCAGCGTGGAGCGAAATGAAGACGAAGGCTGGGAAGGAGCGAAAGCGCCTACCCTTGGCGTGCATCGCATGTAGGAGGAAAAAGATTCGATGTTCGGGCGAGAAGCCCGCGTGCAAGCACTGCTCGCGCTCTCGGATTCCCTGCGTATATAAAGTCACCACCCGGAAGGCAGCGCCTCGGACAGATTATATGGCCATGCTAGATAAACGGTTAAAGAGAATGGAAGATCGCGTTATTAAGACTATCCCGAAGGAAGAGACGAGGGATATGGCAGCTATCGGGCGATCAGTGGTCCGGCCTCCCCAACCAGGGCAGGCCTCGAAGAGCCAGAAGAAACGGACGGCCGACGAAGCTTTTGCGAATGAGATGGACGAATGGGCTCGTGGAGAACGCAAAGCTTCGCTGGATATTTCTCCAATGCGCCGGGAAAGTAAGATCAACGACACAACCGGTTTGATGACTGAGGGAGCAGAATTTTTACCTTCGTTAGAGATTCAAGAACACCTAGCGGAAGTTTTCTTCGATTGTGTCTATGGGCAGTCTTACCTCCTGCTCCACAAACCCAGCTTTATGCGCCGATTGAAGGCCAGGACTGTTCCGCCAGCTTTGATTCTGGCCGTTTGCGCTGTATCGGCTCGATTTTCAACTCATCCACAGCTTAACTCCGAACCACCTTTCCTGCGCGGAGAGAATTGGGCCAATCCTGCTGCTGCAATAGCTTTAAGCCGCCACGACGCACCCAACATTACCATTCTGACTGTATTCCTACTACTGGGTCTTCATGAGTTCGGAACTTGTCATGGTGGTCGAAGTTGGTCTTTCGGGGGTCAGGCGTTGCGGATGGCTTATGCTCTGCAACTGCATAATGAACTCGATGAGGATCCACTATTGAACCAGCCCAATGGTGGCGGGTCCCAGCTCAGCTTCACAGATCGAGAGATTAGAAGACGTACTATGTGGGCTTGCTTCATGATGGACCGTTATAACTCGTCTGGAAGTCAACGCCCCCCTATTGGAAACGAAAAGTTTATACAGATACAGCTGCCGATCAAAGAGTCACATTTTCAAATGGAAATCCCGGGACCAACGGAGGATCTGGATGGAAATGTTCCTAATCCAGTTCCGGATGACGTTGGCCAATTGTCTAACGCTAAGGACAACATGGGAGTTTCTGCCTATATAATTCGGGCCATAGTATTGTGGGGGCGTATCGTGGACTATCTAAATTTAGGAGGAAAGAAAAAGGATGTTCATCCACTGTGGTCACCCGAGTCAGGATATACGCGCCTCAAACGACAAATTGAGGAGTTTTCTGCATCTCTTCCAAGCCATTTAGCATTCACTTATGAGAATCTCCAGATTCATGCGGCTGACAGGATCGCCAACCAGTTTCTCTTCCTGCATATAATCATTCATCAGAACATGCTATTCTTAAACCAGTTTGCCATTCCTTTATCGCCGGGAGGGCGACCCCCGAGGGATATGCCCAAGGCTTTCTTGAGCAACGCTGGACGGGCCGCGGTGGAGGCGGCCCACCATATCTCTGTGCTGATCGATCGCGCTTCAGCATACCCTCTTACCGTTCCATTTGCTGGATATTGTGCATATTCAGCCAGCACAGTGCACATCTGGGGTATCTTCTCCAAGAACTCCCAGCTCGAGGCTCGTTCGAAGGAGAACCTACGGCATACTTATAGATATTTAAACAAAATGAAGAAATATTGGGGTATGTTCCACTACATGGTGGAAAGCGCTAAGGATCGATATCGGCAGTTTGCAGACGCTGCCATTAAGGGGTCGGTTGTCGCCCAGAACGGCAGCCAAATCACTGCCATGTTTCAGTATGGTGACTGGTTCGACAAGTATCCCCACGGCGTGTCGAGGATGCATTGGGAGGACCCCAACGCCCAAAAGACAAAGAAGAGTGACGAAGCCGTGATGAGCCAGAAGGCCGACCTTCAAAGCGTCGAGGACTTCTTTGCCAGTCTCTCCCCTACATCACAGCCCAGCGTGTCAGGCCGTCAACATTCCAGGAAGGGCAGCAGAGGCGAAAGTCTGTCTGATATGGGTCAACCAACCTCTCAACCGATGGTTGATATAAACACTCCAGGGATGATGGGCACACCTGGAGGCGGGTTCCCACAGCCCACACTGTTCAACCAGGGTCGTGGACAACTCTACGGCCAGTATCCATTCGACTTCCCCGTCCCAGCCGACCAACTACCCCAACTAGATCGACAGTTCGTCTACGGCTCCTTTGGCGGCCTCGATCCCTCCAACAGCTTCATGCCGCCAGACAATCCGCCCATCTCTACCGTGAACGGCGCAGAACCGTCTCCGGCAGCTGCTCCAGACAACACCGCCATCTTCCCGGGCCAACTAGATCCCAACGCCCCCGCCGGGGTAGGCGAGTACTACCAACCAAGCGCCTGGTTCCTCCCCTTCAACCTGGACCCCGTCAGTGCAGGCGTCAACCTCGACCCAAGCCCTGCACACGTCCCCGGCAGCGGAACCCCGGATATGTCGACCTTCAACGCGGGAAACGTGCCCATGGGCACGTTTGACATGGGAATAGCGAGCGTGAATCGAGGACCTCACATGAACGAATAACGAGAGGGCACCGACGGCGCTCGATGTTAAATTTTAACTGCGGCATTCTGCTTTTCTTGATCTTCTTTTTGGTTTTCTTGGCGAGGTTTTGTTCGGCTTGTATGGGATGGTTTGGCAAAAGAGATGGTTGGAGTTTTATTATGATCTCTTGATATCTCTATACGGTGGTCTTATGTGTATATTTTCCTGGGGTTTAGGGAATACTAATCTCTTCTGATGGGGTGGATGTCTTTGTATCATTTTTATATCTTGGATGGGATCATGCCATGTGGTTCAGTTGTGAGGTGTTTGGTTTGTGGGTAAGTATTTACCCTGTGTCAACTACGGAGTAGTATTTAAGAACAGTATCTATCTAGTAGTATGTACATTCCACATCCAGTACGAGAAACACAAACAAGAAAAGACTTTCCGCCATCTGTAAAAACCGAATCCTATATATAATACAGGCTGGAGGACTATTTATTAGGTTCCAGAAGGGCGAGAACAAAACAAACATAAAAAAGAGAAATGCATCATTCGTGAATCGAACACGGGCCTCATCGATGGCAACGATGAATTCTACCACTAGACCAATGATGCTAGTTGATATATCTTCTCCAGGTTATTTGCAGCATATCCCAAAAGCCGCACATAGAGCTTTTTACTATAACCAAAAATTATAACAAGACTACTGGACTGAAAGACCAAGCCTGGAATATCTTAAACAACTCATTCTATGTCTAAACTGCTAGTTTAGGGAACCAAAATGGTATTGGTACTTATGAGTGTCTGCTGTACATATAGGTTGCCAGGTTCATTAATAGCTGTGCATTTTTTACAGCTGCGTAGTTTTGGGCGTTCATCAATTCGGTGGCATGTGTGGTCTTCTCAGCATACAATGCGCAGCATCTTACGTTGTATCTTAACTTTGAAGGTGGCTCCATACACCAGGATCGACTCCATAACTCAATGTGAGGCCTTGTCGGCAGACGGAATGCTAAAGCGAATATCATATCCTTATTTGGAAGCGAAGGAATTCATAGCGCCAATGACCCGTAATCGTAACAGTCCAGGAAAATCTTACATCCAACATGCAATACAGCGAAATCAGACATGACAATCATGTAACAGAACCGACACAGCGGAAAGCAAAAGCAAGGGAGATTGGGAAGATCATAAATTATCAGTCCTCCCATTCTTCGTCCAGTTGATCTATCAGTCGATTTTCGGCATCGACATCTCTTCCGGAATTTCTCCGCCCGCCGATCGCGCTGATGAACCCGCCGCGCTGGCTGCCGCTGCGGGTGTGGCCGAGAGCCGGCGATCGTTTGAAACGGAACACGCGGCCTAGGGAGGAGCCGAGAATGGTGAACATGTCCTAGTTACGCTTGCTGGTTAGTGATGGTCCCCAATGGTGTCATAGCTTAGGCATATGGGAAAGACACAAGGGAAGCTAAACAATAGAACTATTTAACGAAATCGTTGAAGTCCAACATTCAAGGGCTAATCACAAGAGCAGATCCTGCTGCTGTACACAGAAAACAACAGTTTACCCATGTTCAACATAGGTCTATATGATTATATAGCAAACAAGAGATAGGAAGAACATAGACCAGATGCTGAAAGTACCGACTCCCTCGATGTAATTGAGCTCTAGACCAGCCAAAGCGGCATTCAATCCATCCTCGAAATTGGTAGCTTCGCATTGTTGAACTCCTTGTAGGAACCACGATCATGGCGGCGCGCTCTGGAATGAGCCCGCCGAAACGGTATCAATGCTAGTATACTTACTTTTACAAAGTCGAACATGCCCGCCCAGAGGCTGTAGTTCGGACACTGTCTCCAACCTCGTTGGTGCATGACTGTCCGCTGATAAGCGCAGCCACCAACAAGGTACGCGACGACGGCGATCAATGCACTACAAGACGGTGTTAACCCTTTCTTATTTCCTCTATTAATGGCCCATGGGATAGGTAATACTCACATTACACCGAAAACACCGGCTGGGCCAAGGCCTTGACCGTCGGCCGGGGCGACACCACCACAGGCGGCAGAGCTTCGGACTTCAAAGAAGTATGTGCACTGGTCCATAGTACCAACAAAGGACGCGGTCGCCTGATGTGCTGGAGCGTCGCGATCGCAAAGGAACGACATAATTGTCGATTTGGTGCGCGAGGCATTTCCAATGAGTTCCCCAGCACACGGTGAACCATCAGTGTAGTTCAGAACCAACTTGCGGCCCCGGAAAAATGGCTCAGACGCTTGTTGCCTAGGAACAAGTCAGCCTGTGTTCCATCTGATTTAGATGGTCACAACTCGCACACAACGTACCCGATAGAATAGGTCTTGCCCTCTTTCTCATAATATGCACTGACATTCTGCCATCTTGCGCGGTCGACCCCTACCACATCTTTGATATCCTCCACCACCGGAGCGCAAACGTTTATCGTGAAGTTTGCATGGTAGTCATGACCCTTGGCATGCCAGCTCTCATCGCGGACGTTTCCACGAAGCTTTTCGTCCTTCGTCTTCGGTGGGGATAGAGAGATTGAATTCAGATCGTAGTAGAGACCGGTGGTCGGAGAGCGTGCCACACAGGGCGGTAAGGCATTTGACCCCGTTGAATCCGAGGCAGCGTAAACGGAAGCATGGGGTGCTGAGAGAAGGAGGAGGAATCCAAGCAACGACGTAGCCAGCGACTTCATGATGGGAGATAAATCCCGCAGGGAGAAAGCGGGATGACTAGCGATAACAATGATATATTGGAAAGGGACCGAGATCGCCGAAGACAGATTTAGTAAGGAAAGAAAGTCTAATGATATGTGGATAAAAAGGGAAACGAAGAAATTACCAACGAGAGTGATTAATGGGGGAGGGAAGAAAAGGATAAAGACCGAGGAAGGATAGAATACGTAAGATGCCTGAATCTTGTGGTGGTTCTCCAAACAATAGACTTGAATTGCGGAGTTAATGAAAACAAAAGGAACAAAAGGTACAAAACGCAAAAAGTGTCCGCGGCCCCCGTCGGCCACCAATCATCCGGCTCAGACGACCGACCTTCTTTCTTCAAGAAACACTCCCCTACCTACAGATAAATACCTCCTTCCTAGCCATTGAAGAAGCTCACGGATTCTTACCTCTTCTATTGTCTTGTTGGTGGGTTTCTCCGGCATAACGCGCGACCGGCGACGGCTTTAAACCCTCCGTGGACTCCTCCCTCCCCAATTCAGTCGCATCATGGCGCCGAAGAAGAATTCCAGGATCAAAGTCCCGATACAGCCCGTTCCCGAGAAACGGGGCTATGAATTCTGTGGCCCGTACGTTGTTTCACGAGTGTCGCAGCCATGAACCTAGGAATTGACCTTCAACAGTCCCGGCGCGTTTGCATTTGTGACCTGCCTTCCGACTCTCATCTACGCTTTCACCTTCTTATGTAACGATGTTTCCGGCTGCCCTGCTCCCTCGCTACTCAATCCTTCGACTTTGTCCCTGGACCAATTAAAGGTGGAGGTTGGTTGGCCACAAGATGGCCTTAAAGGGTTCTTCGACGCTCGCGTAACCCTCTGGGTGTTGAGTTATTACCTCCTCAGCCTGGTCTTGTATGTGTTCCTACCTGGTCAGGAGGTCGAGGGTACAGAATTGGCCTGCACGGGAAGGCTTCGATACAAGTTCAACGGTATGGATCTGGTGTTGGATGCTTGAATGATATCGGTTGACCCGTTTACAGCCTTCCCCTCCGCCGTGTTGATCCTCTCCGGTTTAGCTCTGGGCACCTACGTCTACGGTGCGGACTTCGCCGTGTGGACATTTCTTTGGGATAATTACGTGCAGGTCATTACGGCAAACCTGGTAATTTGCACAGCGATCGCGGTCTTTGTCTATGTGAGGAGCTTCTCCGTTCCTGCGCCTGGCCAACTCAACCCCGAACTTAGACAATTGGCACCTGGTGGCCACACTGGCAATGCTCTATATGATTTCTTCATTGGCCGGGAGCTCAATCCTCGGGTGCAGCTGCCTATTCCTTTCGTCAGCGAAGCTTCACGGACGATTGACATCAAAGTATGGTGTGAGATGCGGCCCGGTTTGCTTGGGTGGAACATACTGAACCTGTCCAACATTGCCCGCCAGTACAGAACGTACGGCTATGTTACGGACTCGATCGTTCTTTCCACCGCATTCCAACTCTTCTATGTTCTGGATGGATTGTATATGGAGCCAGCTGTCCTAACTACGATGGACGTGATCATGGATGGAATGGGTTTCATGCTCTCTTTTGGTGACATGGTCTGGGTCCCGTTCGTTTACAATTTCCAAACTAGGTATCTTGCGGTTTACCCCTTGGAGTTGGGTCTGAGGGGTATCCTGCTTATCTTGGCCGTAACTGGCGTGGGATACTCGATTTTCCGTGGCGCCAACAACCAGAAGAATCGTTTCCGTACAGATCCCAATGACCCCCGTGTGAAGCAGATCAAATACATTGAAACGGCTAGTGGATCCAAGCTGATGATTTCTGGATGGTGGGGCATGGCGCGTCATATCAATTACTTGGGCGACTGGCTGATGTCGTGGGCGTATTCGCTGCCCACTGGATTTGCCGGCTATACTATTATTGAAAGTATCAACCAGACCGGCGACGTGCAGAAGCAGGTCGTACAGACACCCGAGGTCCGTGGTTGGGGAATGGTGTACACCTACTTCTTCTTGATCTATTTTGGCGTCCTGCTTATCCATCGCGAGAGACGCGATGAAGAAAAGTGCAAGAGGAAGTACGGTGCTGATTGGAATCGCTATACGTCTATTGTCCGCAGTCGCATCGTCCCTGGTATCTACTAAGCAGAGCCCGCGGTGTATACTTGATGTCTGTTTCCGTGGAGTGAATAAAACAAAAGTTCGTGATATGTTTGGGATAGACTCTGGATCTATTCTAGTCATTTCGTTCTATGTATTCATAACTATTACTTTTTTAATACATACATCAACTAGAGCTATGGTCATGATATTCATTGCTATAAATTCCATGCATTGGATCAACGCTTCCGCTTCTTGGGATCAATCAGCACCTCCAATCCCCAATTCTCGTCCCCTGGATTAGGGACCCATCCACTCAACACTCGTCTAGCTTCTCGTATCGCACTTCTGCGTGCTTCGAGTGACTCGGTCAGAACCGTAGGCTCTTTCTTGAATTCCCGATATGTCGGGGCCTCAGCAATCCGCCTCGTCTCATCCAATCCCAGGGACAACTGCCCTTCTTCCACACCGATCTCGACGCCAGATTCTTGGTCATGATCATCCACGCAAGATTGCACAATCTCCTTAGATAGGCCCCATAGCCTCGCCCTTGACAACGCAGAAGCGCCCCGTGCCACAGGCTCCGACGCCCGATTCCCCTGTTTCACTCCATTGATAATGGTCTCATACAAACCCGTCCGAGAACCACGTAATTTAGGCAACGACTTGGCACCATTATCCACCACACTAGGAACCGCCACAGATGAAGCCGCCGCCCAAACAGCCGAAATAACAGCAGGTTTACTCTTCCTCGACGCAGATGCCCCCATTGGATCCGACTTTCCGAACGCCCAAAGCTCCTCAACGAGCCCAGTAGGCACCGACAGGATCCTAAATGGTCGAAACCGCCATCCATATCCTCGCTCTTCGACTGCTTTCTCATCCGCGGGGGACCAAACCCTCCCCTTGAGCTCACTCATTCGTCCATCCTCCCCAAAGCACCTCTCACATCCAACCCGACTAATCTCCCCCTCAGGCATAATAACCCCCTCGAGATAGGCATTCCCCGTCGTGGCCACAAGCAAACTACTCTCAAACGACAGCAGCGACGAAACCTGCCTCAGGGCCAACTTATCCGAACACGACTTACTCCGCGTAGCTTCGGCATCCGCACGAGACGGCTTCCGCCGCACGATCCCCAGTCGCGAGAAATGCGCCCTGCCGTCTAGAAGTTCCCCATCCTCACTGTCTGCTGTCGTCGTGGGAACTTCCCACGGCGTCGGGTCCTCCTGAGCCGCCATGCAGAGTTCCATGCTTGCGTCTCCGCAGGGCGCACAGGTGCAGTACATGTAAATTTTCAATTCCGGGTTGAGTTCAAACGGCGGTAGAGTTGCCGTTGAGTCCTCGGGACCTTGTCGTCGTCGGATATATGGAGAAAATTGCTCTTTCTCTTTCTCTTTCTTCTCATCAGATATATCATTCTCAAATGAGGACCTCTGACTTCGTTCCTGAGCAATAAAACTCCGACACTCGGATAACAGCCAGTGATTAAATGCGCGAAGCGCGAGGATCTCAGCGTGCCAGTCATGGAGGACTAATCCTTTGCTTTTGGGGACTTGAGATGCTGAGAGACATTTTGCCCCGGATCTGCGTATCGTTAGTTATTTCTACCTTAAATTTTTTTTTTTTGTTTCTCTCTCTGTAGAAAAGTAAAGAGATGAGTGAAACATACGTAACAGCCACACAAGTCAATTTCTCATCAGGTGTATCTTCCCCTAACAACATCGGTATGGTTAGATTTAGTCTATACATTATACACCACAAAAAGCAAGCACAGAAAATAAAAAAAAAACCAAGAGATATAATTCAAACAGAAATCAAAATAGAATCTACATACCCTTCACAATCACAATCCCCGACATAGGAATCCATTCCCTCGTCCCATCAGACCGAACACTAGGCTTACTTCGAGCAGGCAAGCCATCAAAATGCGCATGGACTAAACTCGCAATTCGACATGCCAACGGTACTTTCGTTTCTGAATCCTCCATTGCCAATTTCTAGATCCGGACCCCCTTACTCCTAAGCTAAATAAAAAAAAAAAAAAAAAAAAAAACCGTAGAAAGAGAAAAGACTCTGTGATGCTACAAGACCACCACACAATCTCATACAATACCCCACAAAATCTCTTATATATATCCTCATCACGTGATCATATACAATCCATCCGATAAAGAAATCGCCGATAACCCAATCCCAACTCAAATCCAACCCCCAGACAAACCAGAAACCAGAAACAACAACACACCTCCAACTCTAAGAAAACAACAAACCGCCGTGAATAAAACTCTACCAAAATGGCCGATAAGCTTCGCACGCTCCAGAACCTCGAGGCCATGCAGGCTCGGTACGTGGGTACGGGACACGCAGACACGACCAAGTACGAATGGACGTCGAACATCATCCGCGACAGCTACGCTTCGTATATTGGACATCCACCGATGTTGTCGTATATGGCTGTTGGAATGGGGGAGCCGAAGGAGAAGGTCCGGGCTATGTTTATTGAGAAGATGGTTAGGGGGGCTGGAAATCCGCCAGAGGTGAGTTTTCCCTTTCCTTTTTCTTTTTAGTTTTTCTCTGGGGGATTGGGGGGGAAGGGTTGTATGTTTATATGTTTATGTTTATGTGTGGGTGTATGTGTGCTGATGGTTGGGACCTTTAGACGCAGGAGTAAATGGATTGCGCTTTGAAGGTTTGGGTTTCATGGATGATTGTCTGTTGTGATCGTGTTATGATTATCGGCTGTGGTGTCGAGGTTTATGGACGATGAATGCCCTCGCTGAGGTGAGGACTCTGCTTGGTGGCTTGTGGGCTGAATTTGATGTCAATGCTGATACTGGGACTGAGTGGTGGGTACTGCTTGATGCCGGTTGAAATGCGGTCCGTTTACCGTTGTCCTTGATCGCTTGGGAGTTATGGAGTAATTTAGACGGCTCGGTGGGATTAATTGGATGTATGAGCTGTACACTCTAGGCTGGACTTATTGTTTGGTTCATTACCATGTACTATAATGATTCGAGGGCGTCGGTTGCATGATTTTAGTGAAATGGCTGAGTATGCATCCATATGGTGTCCGAATGAAACAACTCTTATACATATGCAAAACATGGCCATGCTAAATTTTCAGTATATCAGAAAACTATATTTACAGGTCAAACTTCAAGCATCACTTTTCCGTCTTTCCAGCTGCCGCCGCCAAGTTCGTGTTCTCGGTTTGCAATGACGCGATCAACTCGAGCCATTGTCGTCGCTCGTTCCTAAGCCGCTCGAGCTCTTTCCTCAGATGTTCATTCTCATGGCGCAAGATATCAATCTCTGTTCGAGACTTCGATTTTTCTTCCTGGTCTGCTTGCTTCCGCTGCTTTGACTCGATCTTTGACGCCTCCTTGAGCTGATGCTTCTCAATCTTCCCTAGCTGCTTGAGGAGCTTGGATTCCTCGTTGAATAAGCCCGAAGCGACCTTGTGCATCTTCGCCGTGTCGCGGCTGCTTGCAGGATGGGTCAGGTTATTACTGCTCGACGAGCGGCTTTCTGGCGTCTGTCGCTGGTTGCTGCTGCCCGCACTGGTGCTCACTTGATCACTGCTAGCGTCGGCGGCTGCCAAAGCAGCTGCAGATGCTTTGTCTCTCTTGGACCCTTCCTCACGGGACGGTAGATGGAGGGATCTGATGTCTTCTCGTACTCGGTCCAGTTGGGCCTCGACTTCACGTTTGCGCTGGGCTAGTTTAGCAAGCTGTTTCTCATGCGAGGTTAGCTTGCCATCCTTCTTCTCTATCTTCATCAAGTCCACTGGCGGGATGTTGTGGTGTCCAGATTCGATGGGAGTGGCGAGGCCGGAGTTTATCGAGGACGCTTTATCCTGCGACAGTTGAGACCTCGTATCATCCTTGTCCTTCTCTGTTGCATCCCTTTGCGGGACGGGATCCCCACTAGACCTGGGTGCTCTCTCTACGTCCTCTGTAGTAACATCAGACATATCTCCTGATGAATGGTGTGAGTGACCTGGTATATAGTCCAGCACAGCCTGGGGGGCGTATCGCTCCAACCCAGCGTTGAGTAAATAGGCAAAGCTGGCAATAAGACCATGATGCTCCACCTCGGTATCCGAAAATTCAGAATCGCTGATCTCACTATCTTCAGTTTCTTCCACGCCGGCCGTATGCAGACTGTTTCTCCGTCTCCTTTGGCGGCCATCGTCCATACCTGGCTCAGCAGGCGAATTGGGATCGCGACAAGCCCAGTCCAGAAACTTGACCGCATCCGAACAGATACTCTTAGGCGTCCCCTTCTCTACCATCCACCGAGGTATATTACCCCCGGGGTCACTTCTCGTCACCATAATCCACTCGACAGGGTTCGCCTCCTCAGCCCTCTCTTCCTCTTTACCATTACCTCCCTGCTTCTCTTTCGAAGCCGCCTCCAGTTCCCCATTCCTAGACCCCTCAACCACACCCTGACCATCACCATCACTTCCCCTCTTAGCCGGGATCTCCCTAATAAACTCCACAGACTCATACTGTCCCCGAATATACCCCTGACACGGCGGCGCCTCAGCATGTTCAACGGGCTTCGAAACCATCATCCAAAACCGTCCCCCCTCCTCAGCCCCAACCTCCCAACTAACAATCAGCGAGACAAAATCCCTCGGCGTCGTGGGCTTCGGAAACTGCGCGGAAACATGAAAAACAGTTACATGCGCCAACACCTTCTCCCCACTCTCATCTTTCACTTCAATAGTCTCGACCTGCTTCTCGGCCCCGATGCCACGCACCGACTGGTCGGGCGTCTGGCCATGCTTCATGCGCTCGCGGTTCGCCTTCAGCGTCTCGGTCATCTCACTCGAGAGTTTCGCCTGCCATGTAGAGAAGGGAAGGCCCTCGTGGACGCTGCGGCGACCGAACCAGTGGCCTTTGCCATCGCTGCCCGGAAGTTTGTGGATGTGAAGGTCGAGCGGGTTGTCTCTTGTACTGGAAACCTTGATGGGTTTGCTCCATTGTTGTTGGAGGGATTGGAGGGTAGGGTCTGTGGTGTTGAGTCTGGCGGGAGAGGGTTTGACGTGGTGGGTGGTAGTGGCGATGGTTGATGGAGGGGGTTCTGGGACGGAGTTGACGATGAGGTGGGCTTTCGTGGAGAGGTCGTTGATGTAGGTGCGGAGGGCGGAGGGGTCAGTGGGCACTTCGTCCCAGGTTGTTGGGGCAAGGCATTCGAGGGCTTCTTGGAGGGCGGCCATTTGATGCTTTCGGGGGTCGATCACCGGTGGATGATGGCGTGGGAATGTATTGTATGTATGTTATGTACAGTACTGTCGGTGGTGAGGCTGATGATTGTCATCAACAGTAGTAGTAATTAATGAATTAATTAATTGGATTATATTGCAGTTCAATCGGTCGATATACACATAGATAAATGCAAAGCCTGTTCAAGGAAGTTCTCCGTCATGCCAGGCAGCGAAAGACCGGAGTTCAAGTTCCCCGGACACTGACGTCATTGGTTATCGGCACTTGAGCCAAGAATAAGTCATGACCATCAATAAGTATTATCATGATTGCTTGTTTATGATCATCTTATTTCATACTAGCATGGGTTTATTCGTAGTATAATATCAAACTACCAGATAAGAGAAAAGACACTTATGCTAGTCCTGCAATTTTTTTCAAATTATGTTATCCAGACTAGTTACATCATGCTCAAGTGTCAATGCATACGACAATAACGAGAGTCAAGGACAAAAGAACAGAATGAGGGACCCGCCTCAGCAAGCATGTGCAAGACTGTACCAGCATCCGATTCTCGTCCCTCACCTCTCACTCAATGAGAGGGGTTGGAACGAGCTTATCCAGGTATTCAGAATCCAGCCTGGAAGATAGGAGATGACCCTATAGACAAACACAGTCCACATGGCGAAAACAGATCAAATAGAAATCAGTCCACTCGGGGACTAAGTCTCATCAGGTCACAGACCGGACGGTCCTCAGCTACAACGGGCGCCTGTCACAGACAGCCGTCCCGGGCCAACGAGTAATCCAACCTCCACCGTTCTGTCGACACCGATGTGGTCTGTGTTGTCAGAAAAACCTGCGAACGTAAAGATAATGTAACTCGCAGCGCCGCGATCAATACCTCTTCCATCTGACCTAGCAGATGACCAGTCCGGTAGCCTGTACCAGAAAGAGGATGTCCAGGACAGAGGAGGGCTCCAGGCCCCGCCATAGCACCATCGATCAAGCTATCCTGGACGGACGCGGCGACGAAAGAAAATAAAAACGAGCGTTTCTCATCCAAATCATATCCCAAGCCGCGAGGCTAACCAGGTCTTTCATGACATATAAAACGGGATCTGAACAATGGGATATTCTCATGAAACAAAACAAAACAGATAGCCGACCCGCCGCTTCTTCATGCAAGAGAACAAAAGCCGAAAGAATCAAGGAGAGACGAAACGCTAACGCTGGCTCGAAGAAAAGAGAAACAAACAAACACAAAGAAGTAGTCACAATCGCAAAGAGAGAAGATATTATGTTCTTTGATGGCTATGCAAAGGAAGTGGAGTATCATGGTCGCAGAATCGTCAATGGTTAACGCCGTCACTGATGCCAATTAGTCTGTTGTCTGTATAGCGGGGGATATTGCTTCCGGTCGTTCTTGTTGGTGCGTCTCGGGCTCGAAGGGTACAGGCGAGCTAGATGTGGTTTGTCGACAGGGACTCCGGGATCTAAACCAAAATTACGCGAAGTCAGGGAGACCATCAACGTCAAGTGTCTGGTTCCATGGGCGTATTACATGGTTGTCCCGTACGGCAGCGCAAAGTCTTGATATCGGTCTCCCCACCCAAATCCGATCATATTCGCCGCTGTGCTGCAGGGCTGTACCAACATGCTTGGCAATGGGAGTGCGGCAAGTGCGGCGGACGTGGCAGCGGTGCTATAATACTGCGTCGCATTGTAAGGCGAAGTAGTGTAGGGTTGGCTGTAGGACGGTGTCGGAGAAGCATAGGAGAACTCATTCATGTTGTTCAGGCTGGTCCATATATTCGGATTAGAATCTCCTGTACTGGCCGTGGCTGGGCTGGATGGCAGTACTTTCCACGTGTCCATCGACACAGGCTGCTGCATAGGGTCGTGCCACCATGTCTCCGGACCAGTGGAACTGGGTAGAACAGGTGTCGAACGAAGCACGTCGAGCACACGTGGAGGTGGAGGAAGCAACGGAACGAACAGGCTGGTGATCGCGGACTTTGCTTCCTCACTTCGGCCCCCCAGCAGCTCACCTGCACCGTCCTCCTCCAGCCCTTCAAGGGCCTGCGCGCTGGTGCGATAGACGAACTTGTTGGCAGCCTGGACAAACTCCTCCTGTAATTTCTTCAACTGGCTCTCCTTCTCAGGCCAGTCCCAGGTACTCGCGGCAGTGTCAACGGAGTAAACCTCCTTGTGGAAGTCGACCAAAGCTTCGATTGTTTCCGGGGTCAGTTTGAATGCGACCTCATTTCGAGACACCATGTCAACATGCACTACGTAAGCCTCCACATGGATCATCTGGTAGTTGAAGAATGCCTCCACCCAGGGGTTCTCGTCCCTTCGGAGCTCTGCTTCGGGGGCCTTGGGGAACATCATGGAGCAGAGGGTCCAGATAGCGTTTGGTGAGGACAAGGTTTCCGTCAGACACTTTGTATGTTGCGTCACGTTGTTTAAAGGTCGCTTAACTCGGCTGACTCGTTTCAATGTTGCTGTCAGCCATGGTTCGACTTTGGTGTTCAACACCACATTCGGTGAAGACCGCGGCGCAAAGGCAGCGGCCGACGACGGTAGTAGGACCGTTGGCATTGTGACTCTGCGATAATGATACTATATTGAAAAAGAAGGAACGAGAAACAGGAAGAGCTATAAAAAAGAAATAAAAAAGAAGGCACAACTTTCATAAAGGCGACATCCGCCCACAGTAAGTGGTTCTCCGATATAGTAAATGGTTCCAGCGGTAAGATGGGATCACTAGTTGAGAGCGGGCTCTAGTAGTATTTGACGAACGAAAAAATTGGACTAGCGCCTGACCGGGTAGATGGAGACCGTCTGTAATGATATATAGTAAGGAAACCCACAGTACTGATCACAGTGGAGTGGGATGAGAAGATATGGGAAGTAGAGAGGTCCAAATTACTGTGAAGGCGAACGCGCAAAAGAGAAGAGAAAATGACGGAAGTAAAGAATGTAAATGAAAGAAAGTTTTTTTTTTGTTAGACTAGTAGTGAGAATGGAGGGGAAGAAAAAGCGAGACGTAAAGGTCGAGAGAAGAGATAACAAGAGGGACAGAGAGAGGGCGCGAAGAGAGAGAGAAGAGTGAGTCGAGGAGGGGCGGGAAGAGGGCTGACCCGAAAGGGAAAGAGAAGAGGATGACCGTCGGTGATTCTGAACACAAAAGAGATCAGAAAAAAAATTATAGGGTGTATTAATAGCGTTGCTTTTCAAAAGTTATTATACAGGGTCTCACTAAAGGCAAAGAAGAAAAAAAGTAAGAAAATAAATGGAGTAAAAAAAAGATAGAGTAACGCTCTATCATAAAAAAAAAAGAAAATAAAATAAAAATAAAATAAAACTAGATCATCACTGCTTCGTTGATATACTTTGCCTACAGAAATACAAGGAGCCTTTTCTTCCGTATCAGTTTACCCTACGACTGCTTACCAACTCTGGGCGCATAGATACTATGGATGCCCGGCGAGTTTTTCTCATGCAGACATGAAATCCCGATCGTATGGAACGAGTCCATACGTACACACAGAAGCACAGAATTTAGCCACTCTCCGGATTCACCGTCCGATCTCAGCTGGTACCCTCCTTCGCTGGAGTTTAGGGCGTTAGCAGCATGCATGTGTCCAGAATCGTCATAAAAAGTGGAGCCTGGCAGTTGAGTGTTGATGGATGGATTGACCCAGAAACATGTCAGCCCCAAGTTATTTTACAGTAGGTAATCTATCAGTAAGATACCTCCCAGCACTCATGGGCTCTCATAACGACATCCAGCCTGAAGATCCTTCCCAGGGCCTTGATCCGAAGCGCCGAAAGACACAGTGTGGCTGAGGCGACTACGACCTGATTTGGTGGAGTTTCGAATGGTTCTCAAGTCTGTCAGACGATTGGCACTCGCATCTAGTTTCCACCCAGGCCTTGGCTAAAAAGTCTGTTTTTTTATATTTTTTTTATTACTATTATTTTATTTATTTTTATATTTTTCCAGTCCCTTATACGACCTGTGAACGTTATAAGAACTGACCAGATTAGTATTCAGTATACATTGTAAATTGTGTCATAGATCAATGGATGGGTCCAATAGAAGTGTCAGGGTGTGTGACTGTACAATACTCGATGTATGTGTGTATGATGATTTGAATTCTGTCGAGAGAGGAAGTATGTCCGGATGCGGCCTACTGCGCAACACTGGAAATGTCACACAGATACGACATCCGACATGCTTCTAGGATTGAAATGTGAAAGACATTGTAGAGAATAATGTTGTAACCCTTGGGCCCAAAATAAACCATCCAGATCTGGGCTGTCGCTACCACCCTCATGGTAGAAGTTGCAGATTGTCACTTGGGTACAGAAGTAGGGTATGGTGTGATGTATGAATTCATGTATCCTGTAGGTATCCTGTACATACATACAGACACACGGAATACATACAAGGTATGGACATTGAAACTGAAACCTGAATGTGGTAAAGAAAACATACCAATAACAAGAGGGTTGGCTAAGCCCCAATGCAGACCCACTCTTTGGGTGAAATGCATCTTTTGTTCAGATCTGACTAAGTACTAGTACTAGTACCATGTAACGGTCACCGGCATACGATATCATATTCCAACTTGAAGGAGGGGATTATTCTTGTCGTCCAGCACCAGCGTCTTAAAAGTGACTCTATAGGAGAAGAACACAAACAACAGTAATAACGTATCAAATCATATCCTGAACTCTACCCGTTTCAGCTGTCTCTTTGAACATTCCACTGAAAGAAACTCGGCATTTCCCACCGATGACCACCCCACTTCCATCTTGGTGCGTGAAGATCATCCGATACTCGTTTTGGTGAGCAGTCCCCGCCACCGGTGGATACAATTTAGTCGCTTATGCTCAGCTGGGATGTGCATTTCCAAGTATAGCCCTTCTGCTGAAATTTAAACCTAATGGTACCTCCGAAGGAAAGCGTTGGGAATGGCGCAAAGTCCAATGGAGTCATACAACAGATGATAGAGAAGGGGGGGGAAATATAGAAATAAAAATAAAATGGATCAGAATAGGATAGAATAAACAAACTAAACTAAAAGGGATAAGTAGTAAACTTAACAATTAAAATATGTGAAAATACAGAAAGAACAAAAAAAGAAAACAAGTACCAATGACCATCACAATACTGGACTATGGGTGAAGAGAACTGAAGGGAAGGGAAAGGGAAGCGGAGAAATTCGCCGAAAAGTCTATCTGCAACTTGTTACAGCCATGCATTAGGGTTTGTTTCTTTACCCTCACTCAAAGCCATCCTTTCATACGGTATATAAAATTCGCTTGGAATAAAGCAAGAAAGCAAAAAAAAAAAAAAAAAAAAA